>NC_133619.1:485318537-485618537 GCF_048593235.1 Sminthopsis crassicaudata | reverse complement strand
AAAAAGTTAATAGAGGGAAGGCAATGGAATATAAAAAGATCAGGGAAGTCTTTTTATATTCCATTGCCTTCCCTCTATTAACTTTTTATTATTTGTAAAATATTCTATTTCCTGTAGAAAGCTGGATTTTAGTTAGGACTTAAAGGGAGTCAGGGAGGTTAAAAGCCAGATCAGAAAAGAAATTGTATTTTAAGCATGAGGGACAGCCAAAAAGAATGCCTGAAGCTGAGGGATGGAGTGTCTTGTTTATGGAACAGTCAGGAGGCCAGTGTTACTGGATCAAAGAGTACATGTCAGGGATTAAGAACACCAGAAAGGTAGGAGGGGTTAGGTTATTAGAGTCTTTGAACACCAAACAGGAGTTTGTATTTGATCATTGAGATGATAGGGAGCCACTGGAGTTTATTGAGTAGATGAGTGACACAGCTTGACCTGTGCCTAAGGAAAATCACTTTTGTGGCTGACTGGAGGATGGAATGAAGTGGGAAGAGACTTGAGGCAAACAGACATACCAGAAGGCTATGATGATCAAAAACAAAGAGTAAAAATGAAATATGTATGTTCACTAAAAATGTTTGCTATTGTCATAGATGATATCCTGTTGGGATTCAGATAGAAGAGGAATTTTTTAAATATAGTAGGATCCTTCTGATGTTCATGTCAGTGGATGACATTTTACTAATCACATCATATCCCGGAATTCTTTTAAGAGTTGCTCACCAAACAGTATGCATGTTCATTGAAAAGCCAGCAGCTTAATAACCTACATAGAAAAAAATATAAGGTTGTTTATTTCCCAGACTATATCATATAGTTGAATAGGTTGTTTGTTTGGTTAGTCAGTCTATATATATTTTAGACAAACATTGAAAAAGATCAAATGTTTTTGTCCTAGAATTGAATTGAATTAAGAAAATTGTTTACATTGCGTTGTGATATTATATAGTATTTTCAGTGGTTATTAATATTTATTGATATTATTATCTTATTTCATATTGATATGTTTTTAAACCATTTTCCCTAATGATGCTATCTGACTGTGAACCATACCATATTATAATCCCTGGTCATTAAAAAAAAATGGTCATACATTAAATAAAGAATACATTTGACTCAATGCATATTTACTTCTAGAGGAAAATAGTTCCAAGCATGTATTTTGATTTTTGTGGGTCAGTAACATCATTGTTTATGGAAGACAGTAAGCAGTATAGCTACCAAGCACATTGTTTCAGTAATGTACTGAAAGAGAAAAAAAAGGAATTGAGTTAATAAATGGCACTTTGATTTATGATTTATATAGCTTGATAATAACAGACTATATAAATATTCAAATTTGAAAATATCCGATTTTAAAATTTGACAGGAAATTGTAATATATGAGATATCTGGAACCTTTTCTTTATTAGAAGTTAGAGCTTTTCTGTTTCAGTGAAAAAAGAACGGGAGGAAGAAGGAGGGTATTGTTTGGAGCTACAGGAGGATAGGTGGGGAGGGACAGAGAGAGCGCAAGAGAAAGATAAAACACACACAGAGATAGATGCAGAAACAGAGTCAAACAGAATTAGACAGACTATGTGACAGAGAATTAGGAAAAGAAGAGAAAGGAGGGAAGAAAAAAGAAAGAAAAGAAGGGATAGAGAGGGGAAGAAAAGGAGGCACAGAGGAACAAAAGAAGGAAAGGAGAGCAGGAAGAATGCTAGTTAGATTGTGGCAAAGAGAATATTGCAGAAGTTAAATGTTTAGGATCCATGTTTTTTTTCTTCTCTCTTGCCCTCTTCCCTTAAAAAAATCAAGAGTATGGTAGAATCAATTAGCTTGAAAAGCTCTTCTATGATACACTGTTTTTAGTTGAGTATAATATAGAGAAGAAAGGCAAAGGAAAATATGAAGGTTGGAGGAAATGAGCTTCAAATGTTTCTAAAATAAATGGTAACAGTTTTACTCATCATCTCTCTTGTTGGACTGAATAGTCTTGATTTGAAAATATTATCTTGATGAAGGAAATACCATGTATCAATTATGTTTCTTTGGGAAATTTAAGATTTTTCCTCAGAGTTCATCTTTCATCATGTTAAAAAGGTCTCAGGTGATGCTTTTTCACCAAGGTGTGGAGGTTGGTTATTTGAAAGTGTGGGTGAGAGGAAACAAAGTAAAAATAGATGTATCTTCACCTGGATTTCTTTCTCCTCCTGCCCTCCTCATAAGATCAGATCACCATCAAAAATATGACTCCCGGATGCAAGGAACTTGATGGGATGGGAATCAGGTTGAGTCAGGTTCAGTGGGACACTCTAAGAAGAAATTGAAAATCCTCCCCCAAATGACAAATTTCAGGAAGTCATTGAATTTGGGAGCATGGGGCTGGAAATAATGATGCCTTTTTATTTCAAATTTGCTACTAACTTGAAACTTTGGATAAGTAATTTTATATTTTTAAAAAGTCTATGTTGCTTTAGCTTATAGAGATTAGATTAAGCAATGGCTACATTTTTTTTAAAATTTTCTGCCCTGGGTCTAATCAACTAAGTTTCTTTAGGATATAAAGCTCTGGGTAAATGATATCTGAATCCAGACAACCAATTTTTATCTGTAACAAAGTGGAAAGCAATATAGACACTTGAATTACAAAATACAAAAGAACCCAATACTCTTCCATCAACACTATATGTTTATATATATATCTTTTCTTTTGTAACTATGCTTGTGCAGTTTACTTTTTTTGGGGGGGGTCACTTTAACTTTTATTGACATATTTTGTTTTTATATTATGTATATTTATAAATTCACACTTCATTAGCGGTCTTTTGTAACAAAGTAAAATTAAAATAGAGCATGAATTATTTCATATATATATATATATATATATATATATATATATATATATATATATATATATATATATCTCCTCTCTCATCTTTCTATTTAAAAAAATGAATAGACATCTATCTATTTCTTGCCAGTTTGCCATATTTAAAAAAAAGAAAAATATTGTAGCAAATATCTACACTTAAGCAAAACAAATGTCCTCAATGGCTGTATACAAAAGTATATTTATAGCTCATTCTGTATCCTAAGTTTCTTCAGTGGATAGTATGTTTCATCAGTTCCCTGGAATCATGAAGAGTAATTATATTGTCCATACTTTTTACACTTTTAAATGTTATTTGTTTTTATGATGTTGTCAATGTAAAAATTACTCTCCTGATTTTAATATTTTCATTCTTTATAAGTTTATAAAAGTCCTCAAAATAGTGCAAGGGATAATATTGTAAAAAATTACCCATGCATATATACTGTCAAAAAAGTTATAATTATAAAATTAATTTTAAAAAGAGAGAGAGAAAATGGGTGACTACAAACTTGAATATGAGGAACAAATTAGGCTGGATTACATTTGAAAAATTGTGTAGCACTTTCAAATATGCCAAACTACAGCCTGCCTACAATCCCATATCTTAAACAGAATGTTTTCCCACTAGCACTATACAACTATGATTCATTGGGCACTATGCTTTCATCTATTTATTTATTTTGCTGAGCCAATTAGGGTTAAGTGACTTGCTCAGGGTCACACAATCAGGAAGTGTTAAGTGACTGAGGCTAGATTTGAACTCAGATCCTCCTGACTTCAGGGCTGGTGCTTTGTCCACTTTACCAACTAGCTTCCCCTGGCACCATGATTTCAAAAGAATCAATATTGCATTTGACTCAAAGAGTGGCAGCTAGGTGGTAAGATGGACAGAAAACCACGCTTAAAATCAGTTCAAATCGAGTTTTAGACCTTTATGAACTTTGTGACCCTAAGCAAATAACTCAATCCTTTTACCCTCATCTGTAAAATGAGCTGGAGAAAGAACTGGCAAACTATCTCAATATCTTTTTTTTAACATATGTATTTATTTAAAACTTAAATACAATTTAGAAAAAGGAAAAAATATTGTGATGTACACAGCAGAACATGAGAGGATTCAAAAGATGAGACAATAAATTTCTGTTTCAAGGAAACCTATATAATAAATACTTCATATTGTGGGGGGAAAATCCTCAAAATGGCTCATTATTTAAATTATTCTCCTGGTTTTGCTTACTTTACTCTTGAATCACTTAATATATTTTTTAAACTTATAGATTCATAAACTAATGCTGCTTCCTAACTCCAAATTGCCCTTTTTCTATATCTCTTTTCAATTCAATTTAATGTAATAGATGATTTTCATCATGATTAAATGCAATCTCATCCATGAAGCTTTTCTTATTCCCCTAGTAGATACAACCATTTCCTTATCTGTAACCCAATAAAGCCATAGGTAAATTTTAATACACTTAAGATATATTTTCCTGTACCGTAGTTTATGTGACTTATAAATCTATCCGAAATAACATTCTTTCTATTTATAGCTTAACACAGTGCCTGGCACATACTAGGCTCTAGATAAACACTTGATGGGAATTATTTCTTCTTTTTTGTTAAATAATAGTTTTTTTTTAATTTTCAAAATATATGCAAAGATAGTTTTCTACATCCCCCTTGTAAAACCTTGTTTTCCAAAATTTTCTTCCTCCCTTTCGTCACCCCTCCCCTAGGCAGCAAGTAATCCAATATATGTGAAACATATACAATTCTTCTACACATATTTCCAAATGCTGCACAAGAAAAATAATATAAAAAAGGGGAAAAAATGAGAAAAAAAGCAAGCAAACCGCAACAAAAAAGGTGAAAATACTATGTTGTTTAGACCCAGAAGTCCTCTTCTGGATGCAGGTTGCTCTCTCCATCACAGATCTTTTGGAATTGGCCTGAATCATTTCATTGTTGTAAAGAGCCACATCTATCAGAATTGATCATCATATCATCTTCTTGTTGCTGTGTACAATGTTCTCTTGGTTCTACTCACTTTACTTAGCATCAGTTCATGTAAGTCTCTCCAGGCCTTTCTGAAATCATCCTGCTGATCATTTCTTATAGATCAATAATATTCCATAACATTCATATGTCATAACTTATTCAGCCATTCCCCAACTGATGAGTATCCAATCAGTTTCCACTTCTTTGCTACTACCAAAAGGGCTGCTATAAACATTTTTGCACATGTAGGTCCTTTTCCCTTTTTATGATTTCTTTGGGAGCAGTAGACACTGCTGGATTAAGTGATATGCACAGTTTGATAGTCATTTGAGCATATTCCAAATTACTCTCCAGAATGGTTAGATCAGTTCACAGTTTCATCAACAACGTATTTAGTGTGCCATTCCCCCCCCCCCCATCCTCTCCAATATTTACCATTATCTTTTTCTGTCATATTACCCAATCTGAGAGGTATGTAGTGGTACCTCAGAATTGTCTTAATTTACATTTCTCTGATTAATCATTCTTTCAATGGGTTGTAAATAAGGCAAACTCTGGGCTTAAGGCCCATACTAGTGGCTTGAGTAACTTTACAAGATATGTAAAATGGTGGATAAAATAAGAGATGTGGAATCAGGAAGAATTAACTTTCTTCTCTCTAGGTTTCATAGTACTCCCTCTTCTTTTCCTATTGGTTCCATTGCTATTTCTCTGAATTTTGTCCAAGTCATACCCATTAACCATAGGAGTCCCCCAAAGTTCTGTCATTCTGAGGCTTTCATCTTCATCTTTTATACTATGGAACTTGATGAGACCAAATTCTCATAGATTCAATAACTATTTTTATGCAGATAACTTTTAGATTTACCTGTCTTACCCTAATCACTCTTCCAACCTCCTGCTTCATACCTCCTACTATCTATTATACATCTTGAACCTGAGATCCTGTGAATATTTTAAATTCAGCATGTACCAAATCTAACTGATTATCTTTCCTCCTAAACCTTCTCTTATTCTAAACTTCCTTATTGCTGCTGAGAGTACTAGAATTATTTCATTCACCCAGAATTGCAAGCTGGATATTATCCTTGATTCTTCTCTCTTTTCAATCTTCCTCCTCTATATTCTATCAGTTGTGAAGTTCTGGTTTTGGTACTTTTACAAGATCTCTTATAAATACTTCTTATCTTATTTGACATTACAACTACCCAAGTATAGATCCTTACCCCCTCATTCCTTGACAATTGCAGTAGCCAACTGGTTAATTTCTCTATCTCAATTCTTTCCCCACTCTAATCCTCCCTCCACTCAGCTGTCAAACTGTCTGCCTAAAATGCAAACTTTCTGCCTTCCTATTCAATAAACATAGTGTTTCCTATTATTTCTATATTAAATATAAAATCATTTTTGGTTTTTAATAAATTTCATAAACTGCACATCAGTGACACTTTCTCAAATAAAACTTCCATCTCCTAACTATGTATCCTTCAAAACTCCTCCTTTTCCCATCCTCATCACCTTACCATCATGCCTAGAATATTCTCCATGTTCATTTCTGCCTCCTGGCTTCTTTCTAGTCTTTGCTAAACTTCCCCTTCTGCAAAAAGCTTTTTTCAGTTCTCTTTAAACTTTGAACTTTCTATGTTACTTATCTGCAATTTATTTTTACACACTTGTTTGTACAGTGAACTTTTTGGGAACATTAACTATTTTTCCTATAATTCTTTATTTCTACAGTGTTTAGTACAGTTCTTTGTACATAGTAGGTACCTAACAAATGCTAATTGACTGACTTTTATTGACTGGTTCCAGAAAAGGAAAAGGGAGAAAGTTGGGTATGTAGCATATGTTTTTTCCCCCAAAAGTAAAAAGTTTAAAAATGCCACTTGTTACCTCTTCACATGAAAGCCTGGAGATTTAGATACATCTATTTCCCCTGTAATCAAGAGTCATAAGCCTGGAGATTTAGATACATTATTCTCCCTGTAACCAAGAGTTACAGGCAAGCAAAACATTTATTATGATTTTCTATGTTGAGAGTATCTGAGAGGGCTGAGAAATTTGATGCTTCTAGTATATGGGTTGGATACACCAAATACAGGGTTAGTTTTTCTTTCAACTATGCTGAGCCTTAGAGCAGATATTATGTTATTTGAAGATCAACTGAAGATCCATTGAGACCATCTGGTTCAGTAATAGAGAACAAATCTATAATATAAATTTAAAAATAATTAGGAATACAGAACATAGGATAATAGCTTACAAATCTAGAAAAGACATCGTGATAGCAATGTTATGCTGAAAATATCTCAGTTATTCCTAATTGATGAAAATACCCCGATGTTTATAGAAAACTACAGGGTGACTCACAACGAAATGAAGTCAGCAAAATGCCAGAAGTTTTTATATCCAAAACAGAGACATAGCCCATATGTTCAGAAAATACTTTTGTCCTTAGGAAATGTTTATGAAGAGAATGAATAGACATTTCCTCAAAAAAGAAACTTGTACAATAGTAACATGATTTAGATAATAGAAGAATTTTTCCATGAAGTGCATTTTGCATTTTCCCCTTTTGATTTTTTCATTTTTTTCCTATTCTTCTTGAAAAGCCATTCAAATATTAAATGCAGAAAGCTGCATTCATGACATATTCATTTTTATACAAAAAAATTCCAGGAAACTAAAAGCTAGAGCTTTAGCCAGTGCTGTGAAACACCATTTATTGAGATGATGTATAGAGGATAATAATCACCACAATTATCATAATAATGATTAATTTATATTGTTATTTAAGGCCTAAAGAATGTTTTCTTCCAACAACTCTCTTATGTAAGTCATGAAAAACTGTATTATCTTCATTTTTGCAGAAAAAGAAATAAGGCCTGCTAAGCTGAAATGACATGGCTAAGGTTACACAGCTAAAATGTGTCAATGCCAGGTTTTCTGATTCCAAATCCAATATTCACCCATATTTTCCCAACTATAAGGATATTTTCCTTATAATTAATCAGTCACACACACATAAGAATATTTGTATCACCAGAATGTGTTTGAGATGTTGTTTCATAAGATCACAAATTTTCACAAATATTATTTAATAAAACACAAATAATACATGTAGTAAAGAAAAAAGTGCAGCAGTAACCAAAAGGGGAAAATTGTATAGTGCTTAATTTGATGCTTAGGGGGAAAGTGATTTAGTGGAGAGATGTTAGGGAAACTATTCAGGAAAACTTTTGTTTAGATCTCACCTCTAAAACTTACTAGTTATGCAAACCAAAACATGGCATGAAGTAGGTGCTTAATAATGTTCATTGTCTGACTCTGACCTTTTGTTAGTTACTCAACTACTGTTATGTGTCTGAGGAAATTCCTTAGAACTTCTCTAATAAGTCATAAATCCTTAAGTTAATGGAGGGAATTCCAATGCTGAAATTTTTTAACTTAAAGATAATGCTTCATGGGTCATGAAATTCATTGAAGCTTGGGCAAAATAAGAAACTCAGTCTTAAAGGAAAAAAAAAGCATTTAGATACCAAAAAGGGCTTGCCTTTCAAGATTGGTGGCCAAATGACAATACATTGACTGGATCACATCAGGAAACAGAGGAGTAATGACAAAAATGCTTCATAGAATTCAGCTGCCTGAAGTTTCTCCCTTCCAAATCAAATTTTAAAAATATGCTTAGCCATTGTGTTCATAAAAGCATAGTAGTAGAAAGAGCCTTCTTGAACTCAGAATTCCATATTCCAGATCTAGTAATTATATCACATTGTTCTTTAATCAGTTGATAGTGTTGACAGAAAAGGGTAATTTGATCAGTTTATCACATTTAAAAAGAGATATACTGATTTTTAAGATATTGATAATACTTATCGTACCTATGGAGACTGTGATTGTTTTCAGTTATGTTCAATTCTTCATGACCTCATTTGGATTTTTCTTTACAGAGATACTGGAATGGTTTGCCATTTCCTTCTCCAACTCATTTTACAGATGAGGCAACTGAAGCAAACAGGTATCCAAAAGAAAATTGGAATAGGCAACATGTTCTTTATAGGTGGCACAACAGATAAAGTGCTGTTGCTTGGAGTCAGGAGGATTCACCTTCCTGAAGTCAAATCTGGATCATCATTGATGTTTTTGATGGCTTCTCTAATTCCTAAATATCATGAAAAAACTTTTTTTCAGATGTGCCACAAGTCTGTCCTGGATCTCTTCTTTTTTCCTATTTTTTTTCAGCAACTTCATCCTATGGGTTCAAATGACTCTCACAATCAATTGAGACTTAATCTGTCTCTTTAGTCTAATTCCACATTACTAGGTGTCTGTTGGATTTTTTTTGGTAAGGCAATTGGAATTGTGACTTGTGCAGGGTCACACAGCTGGGAAATGTTACATGTCTGAGGCCAGACTTGAACTCAGGTCTTCCTGACCTTAGGGCCCGTGCTCTATTTCTGCATCATGTAGTTGTCCCTTTGTTGGTGCATAGTCCCCCATCTAAATAGTCCGTAGTCATTTAAAGTTTTATGTATTCTTCACTTTATCTCATTTGATATATTCTAAACAGGTACAAAACCTTTTTGATTCTGTCTTTTACATCTGTCTTTCCTGCACCCAAATGTCCAACTATTTAGTTCAGGCTCTTCTTAGTTTGTATCCAGACTATTTCTTGTAGCTCACTAACTCTTTTTTTCTACCTCATTCATCTTCTTTCCATTCTAGCTTTCATACCACTGTCTAAGTGATTTTTCGCTCTCTCTTCCTCTCTCTCTCTTTCTATCTCTCTATCTCTTTTTGTCTGTCTCTCATTCTGTATGTCTTTCTCTCTCACACACTATCTTTTCTCTCTGTACTATCTATCTATGTGTCTCTATCTATCTCTTTATCGCATAACTGATATGTTACTCCCTGACAAGGAAGTTCCATAGTTCCATATTGCCTCTATGATTCAATACAAGCTTTTTTTGTTTGATATTTAGTATCTAATACAATATCTGACTTTAGCCTTATCTTCTTATGCATATTATACCTCCTCTCCATATACTTTATTATCCAACTAAACTGGCATTCTTCATATTGGTCAAACACAGCACTCCATCTTTTGTCTTTGTGTCTTTACACAGCCTGGCTCTTCTACTAAGAAGGTGCTCCCTTCTTATGTTCTTCTATTATAACCCACAGCTTCTTTCAGAACTCAGATCAGTGTTCCAATTCTGATATCATGCATTTCCTGCTACCTTCAGATGCATGAAAATAAAATTATCTTATATTTACTTACTCTATGTATTGTTTATATTTCTATATACACATACTACTTCCCCTTATAGAATGTAGGCTCCTTGAGAGCAAGGACTATTTATTGTCTTTGATATCCCTCATATCAGGTATAATGAGGACTTATTCCTTCATTTTTGTTTTGACTATAACATGATTTCAATGGTACAGTAAATTCCTGGTGAAGAATTAATGTCCTAGAGAGCTGGATAAAAGGGTATTATGAGAAGTTAAGTGACTTCACCAAGATAACATAACCCTTATGAAGCTGTGAAAGGGCTTCATTATAATTTTGAAGCTTTTAATGGAAAAGTTATGTTAAAACAGAATTAGTGCTCCTGGAATTTCTACATATTTCTGCCAAGTGGTGCCCAGTTGAGCTAATCTAAGCCCTCTTCTGCATGATATCACTTAAAATTCAATCCATTTCAACTCACCAGATATTAATTAAGCACTTATTATGTGCAGAGTACTTATGTTGATGCAGGGGGATAAGTCTTGAAGACCTAGATATAGAGATTCTGGGATTCAGCTTCACAGAGAGAGTAATTGAACTCAGGAGAGTAGATGAGAAGACCATTAAAAGTGTGTGTGTGTGTGTGTGTGTGTGTGTATGAGAGAGAGAGAGAGAGAGAGAGAGAGAGAGAGAGAGAGAGAGAGAGAGAGAGAGAGAGAAGAGAGAGAGAGAGAGAGAGAGAGAGAGAGAGAGAGAGAGAGAAGAGAGAGAGAGAGAGAGAGAGAGAGAGAGAGAGAGAGAGAGAGAGAGAGAGAGAGAGAGAGAGAGAGAGAGAGAGAGAGAGAGAGAATTAATAACAGACCCTTTGGAGACATCACAGTTAAAGAAATAATAGCAGACCCTTTTTGAGACACCCCTTTCATGTTTTTTCCCATTTATAAGTGTTACATTCTACCCAAACTGAGACATTTTTAAGCAGGTAAGAAAAGGAGAAAATACATGAAAAGAAACATGGATATTATAATTAGAAAAAGATTTATTAATGGGTTAAGATTTTTACAGATTTACAAATTAGCCAGTCTTCCATCTCATCTCCTGACTCCAGATATTTACACACAATGTAGCACACATCTTATTCTCCTCAATATGAAGGAACTAGTTTTCTTTCTTAAAAGTCTAGATTAATTGAACCTTAAGTTCATGCCTAATCTCTGCATCTGAAAATAGTCTTTTCTTTTGAATTTGCAAATAACACTATATGTATGTACACTAACATACATTTATTTGCTGTATTTCTGCTTTGATCTTGGCACAATCTAGGTTATACAATGCTATGTGATCTCATCTACTTTTCTATTTCTTCATGTCCTTGATATCTTTTGTGCCAACTTCAGGATAATAGAATTTTATCTTTTGTAAGGGACTCTAAAAATTTTAAGATTATATCTTTAGAAGTAGAAGAGACCTTAGAAGCTCTCTAGTGTGACTCCATTTTAGAGATAAGGAACTAGAGAACAATATATAGTGACTTGACCAACATCTCAGGAGTAGTGGGTAATGGAGCTAAGCTTTGAATCTAGGTCTTCTACTTCTAAATTTGGCAACCCCACTCACCCCGCCTCCCATTATGCTCTCAAATAACACTGTTTACTTAGCCCACTTAGAATCAATGTATAGCTTTCCCCATCCCTTTCTGTCACTTGCTGTTCATAAGTATTCTTTTTTCTAAAATAATTATAGAGCAATATTGAATAGTAATGTTAAAAATGAATTTTTGTAAATACTTTGAAAAAATGTACAGTATTCTAAATGCAATAGAGTTAAATCTAATTTTAGGCATTACTTATCCATCTGTAATGCCATAATTGAGTCACTTGTAGGATGAACTAATTCAATGGGATGCCCATACTGCAAGTTTTGAAGAACGTGTATGTACTTTGCTTCTAGTGGCAGGGAGAAGTGAATCATAACAAGATTTAGGGAGGAACAATCTCCACCAGAATAATACTCCCTACTATATATGATTCTGGAGGCATGCATATATTATTCAGGTCAATTATTACTAATTCAAAAATTTTTCCTTCTTTTAATACTTTGATGGATTTGTAATTTCACTGGTGTGAGTGCTCCCTATAACAGTGTAGCTAGCAACATATTTACCTGCCCAATCTCTGTGATTCCTTTCTAAATCCTCCCACTAATCTTCTACAAGAGGGTCACCTCATGTGCCAGTTTCTCTTGATTTTTTTTAGCCCAGCTTTTCACTTAAAATGCCACTCAAAATATGGAAGAATCATATGATAAAAAGAAGGATGCAATCCAACTCTTTAAAAAAAATGACAATTGTATTTGGCAATGTCATGCACTTGTACTAAGTGGAGATTCTTCCTCAGTATCCTGGGGACAGAGGGAAGGAAGATGGAAGTTGGTATCATGTACACATTGCTACAATTTTCTTGAATGGTATCAATAAGTCTAGAAAAGTGAAATTACCTGGTACCTTGTTCATGATACACTGGTTATGCTCAAGTTGTTCTTTAGATGTCATATATGTATAGTGCTCATGTCTTTTCCACTAGATTTTAAATTCCTCAATGGTAGGAACAATTGTTATGTACTTTGTATTCCCATAACACATGGGACACTGATGAAAACATCATAGGCGATCAATTAATTTATGTTGACTGACATTTGATAATTAATTATTTATGTCTAATTAGCAACTATACAAAGTAAATTGGTTAGAATAATTTTGCTGAAATGTACCCACAATTTCTAGGATCATAGATTTTAGAACTTGAAAGGACTTAAATCTAAACCTTATTTTAGAGATGAGGAAGCTGAGGTCAAGAGAACTGAAAAGATTTGCCCCAAATTCCATAGGATTTGAACCCAGAACTTCTGATTCTGAAGCAAGTGCTCTTTCTACAATGTTCCTAACAACAGGGAAAAACTTCATGTTTTGTTGAATAGCAGTAAGATCCTCAGCCAATGGAGTTGTACCAATAAGATTTCCATTCATTCCACAAACCTTCTCTTGCTAATCATACCCTGAGGACATCACACTTTCTTGAAGGTAATTTGTAAGAGCTGTTGTTAACCCTTTAATAGCCCTGGTTTTAGACTATAATATCCACACTTCCTTTCATCTCCTTTCTCCTTTCACATACTTCACAAATGGCTCAGAGAACAGAGGGCAGGCTTGATGGAAGCAATGATTTCAATGGTTAATTGAAAAATCATGGGCTTTTAAAGCTAAGAAAGGCTTTAAATACCACGACCATTCAAAGATTTAGACTTTACCTGCTACAGACACTGCATGACTGGTTTTTTTCTTCTTTATTTCCTAATCATTTTAAAAGCCACATTGGAACTCAATTCTATTGGTTCTGGGTTTTTTTTCCCCTCTAGGTCTAGATGGCATGGCCTTTTTTGCTAGATGAGTTCATTGTTTCTGACTTTTCTTTCAGGTTCACAACCCTTAGGTAATAACATGGCCTAGGGAATCTTGGGTTTGTTTTTTTTTTTTTCCCAGGTGGTATTGTGGCTATAACTTAGTCCATATCATGGGAAATGTGCCTTCTTTCCTTTAAGTGGCAAAGAATGAGTTTTAAACAATGGTCATGGAACACACGTGGATGATGACATCATCAACACCTAATAAATAAAATAATACTATTTTACCTTTATATGGTTTCTTTTATCCCATGGATCCTTGCAGCTATAGTTAAACAGATTGTTTCTGAAATGAAGCCATATTAAAGGTGGGACAGTAGTACCTAGATAGACAAGCACCTAATACCACATCAAGGATAGCAATGTTTTATGAACACCTAACACATAAATGCTTAGTGTTCACCTTCAGATAGTTTTATGCTGAGCATAAAACCTCAGAAAACCACATAATGCAAGTGTTGTTATTCTCATACTATTAATTTGTAAATTCAGGCTCAGAGTTGACTTGAAATGACTTGAAAAGCCACATAGATAATAAATGATGGATTTGGGGCTTGACAGAAGAAAACAATCATGCTGCATTTCATCAACATGGAACATACTCAACAGAAATTTTAATATATTTTAAAGTACTCAGAATCATTCCCCTTTTATAGTTTTATAAAACTTTGGCTTTTAAACCTGTAAAGGATGAGGAAACAATTAGATATGATAAACCCACTGATATGATATGATAAACTCATGATATCTCTCAAAAAGATATTTGTCACCTTGGAAACTCTAAGTTGTAAATTAATTTGAACAATACCAAGTGATTGAATATGCAATAGATGATGAAAAAATATAGAAGACATATATGATCAAGAAAGGATATGGATTTATTACCACAATAATTAAAAATAATATCTGGACTATCTAAGTTCTACACTGACATTTGAGGTATTGAAGAAATAGGAAGATTGTTCAATTTTTGATATTCCTATGTGTAGGACATGAGCAAAACTTTTCTAATGAAGGGAGAATACTTTTCTTACTAAAATATCAGATTTATTAAAGCATCAAAATACAAGAAACATCATTATAAGAAATGACATATATATTTTAAATAAGTATGCTTTAACCTAAACCAATAAATGTCTTTTTTTAAGTATTCATTTTGAAATCCTATATATTTAACTTTGTCTATACAAATGTGAGTTGGTTGTGTAGTAAAGGCTAAATCTATAGAATTATATAGACAGGTAGATGATATTGGGGTAAAGTCTGACTTCCTGTAAATCATATTCTAGCTTTTCCTTGTTTTCTTGATATGGATAGATAGTCTTATGGGAACTGAATTAATATACCTTAATAAGTATCTTTTTCTTCTTAAGAATGACTTATAGAAGCTTCAATTTAATAGGCTGTGAGGTTTGATCATAGTATGTCTGTGATGAACTTTTTCGTTTCTCTCTTAGGGCATCTAGTAAATTCTACTGATCTGTAGTTTCTTCTTTAATCTTATTAGTTTTGAAAAATTGTCTTTAGAGATTTCCTGAATATTGGTTAGATTTCCTTTCTTTAAAAAAAAGATAATCTAATGAATTTCAGGTTATTTATACCAGGTCTGTTTTCTAGTTTTAACATATTTGTTTACAAAATTTTCAAGCTTTTTTTTTAAATTTTGTTCTTTGATATATGTTTTTGCCATTGCATTTCTTGTCACATGCTTTTGGTCTTCTAATATGTGAAATTATTTCCCATTAATACTATTCCTATATTTATATTATCTGCCATTTTCTCCTTATAGTTGACTTTTGTTATTTTGTTCTCTTTCATTTTTGTTGGTAGACATCTTTTATTATAGGCATAATATATCTATATTTCAACAAGTCATTTAGAAAAGTCTCTCATGATATGCTTTTTGACAAAAGGGAGATTGTTTTGATTATAGCACATTTTGGCAAATTTACAGCTAATTGACGAGTAGTTGTTAATCTATCAGCTTCTACACAAAGATACCTCTAATGGAAAATCCCTTGAATCTGTTGCTGGTCTAGTGTTTATCACTATCTTCATCAGTAATTTAGATGAAAATAGATTGATCCCTATATTACTCGCTGATGACAAATATAGCTAAGATATTGGAAAAGAGTCATACTGTTTTTAAGTTAAGTGATCTGGCAGACTAGAACAATGACCTGAATCCAATAAGATTACATTTAATTACAGCAGTGAATGTAAAAACATAGTGATAAAAGAGAGCCATCCTTATAGTCAGGAAGTTCAAGCCTTTCCTTTGAGGCAAACTCTTTGTGTGACTTTGGGAGAATCATTTAACTTCTTAGTGCTTTGGGAACTGCCTAAGTATATAAACACAGAAATGCAATATTAATAAAGGGAGTTTCCTCTTGAGGAATTCTATACATAAATAGAGTTATAAATACAATGATCAGCTTTAGTTCAAAAGATTGGCCTTCCCATGTTTAGTATCAGATAGTCATGGGTTAGGGAATAATTCTGGTGAAAAATATCAATTGACTGTTATGCACCACAAGCTACTATGATTTAATAATGAAATATGGCCTTCAAAAATCTATTTTCCTATCAGGCTTTATTAATAGAGAAAAGTGTACAGAAAGACAGTAAGAATAATTACATTGCATTGTGATTGAATCTGATCTAGAATAGCATATTCAGTCTAGGAGCTACAGTGCAGGGAGAATAAAATAATAAAATAGAGCAAATCTATAGAAGAACAACCATGTTGTTGATAGGCCTGAGGATACATAGGATGTATGTAAAAAGAAAATGTGTAAACTATCATAGCATTAGGAGATTTCAGATGTGCTGGACTTGGTCTTGCAGAGTAGAACTTCAAGAAACATGCAAGTTGAGGAGAGTTTAAGAATTTGTAATAGGTAAAGCTATGTAAAAGTAAAATTGGGTGGGGTAGAGGGAAGTGCTTCTGGAGGTCAGGTGTATTCTCATAGAAGTAGAAGTCTTCAAAGAGAGACTGAATTTCTACTTGCTAGGGATGTCATAGAGCGTTATTTTGAAGTGGTTAATTTCAAGAGATGAGAGTTCAAGTTGGGCATATCAGTTGTTGCAAACTCTGAGATTTTATGAAAAATGATAAGGCATTGAGGCTGGTTTTTTGATTGTGATTTGCAAGCTACAGCTACAAGCAGTTCTAAAAGAAGTGTTAGAAATGAAAAATATTTTGAACAATTGCAGCAAGTTTGGATTATGTTTAGTCTCCCATGATTATAATTTCATTTTCACTGGCTCTATTCCATACCTGGAATGGTCTCCCTTTTCATTTGCATCTCTTAGCCTCCTTGGCTTCCTTCCATTTTCAGCTTTAGTCCTGTCTTCTACAATGACTCTTTCCTGATCCTCCTTAATGCTAAGATCTTCCCTTTGTCAATTAATCCTATGTATAGCATTTTCATATATAGTTGTTTGCATATTCTCTTCCCCTTTAGACTGAGAGGTCCTTGAAATTAAAGACTTATTGGAAGTTATATTGAATCAGTATTCCATTGTTTCCAGTCCTGCTTGTCGATCAATATTGGAAAAGGTGATACCAAGTCTATAGCTTTTTGCATTATTTGTTTTTTTTTTTTTATCACACATTCCCTGCCTTTGATATTTGTACCTTTAACTACAAATTGTCATGTTTTTGCTACCTTAATGAGAAATGGAGATGCTAGAGACTAACCTCTTTTGCTGAAGTGGACCTCTATATTATTTTAAGGTAACCCTAAAGTGGGCTTAAGGTTGAAGCCATTGTTGATCTTTAAAAATCTGTAGGCATGTTACTGCCTTGATGTACTTACAATTAATTAAATTTAATTCTCTTTCTCCTAATTTCTGCCTCATTAATCAATTTATTAAAAGTTCAAATAAAGAATTTCAACACCTTCTTTTGCATTTCTTTATATCCTCAGCACTTATTACAATGTCAAGGTAGGAGTTTAATAAATGTTTGCCAACTGACAGTACTTGGGGATATTCTGGGTTATTGAATATTATTCTCATTGTCTTTTAGTCATTCATTATATGCTCTATGATTTGTGGATGATTTTCAATTTTTGAAAGATCTTTTTCTCTTGATCTTTGTATTTCTTAGGATATGAGAAGTGAATACTTCTTCTCCAGAATTGGCTTCCATAGTCTTTCTCTATTCTTGGAAAGATATCCTGTGTCCTGACTATGCTGACTTGAATGCCAGTGATGTTCCCATGTGTGCTATTTTATCCTTTCTTTGTGAAAACTGTGAGAGGCTTTGTTATTGAAAATAGGATTAAAGTGTTTTTATGATTTAAGCTATTGAGAGCACTTCCAGCTGGAGTGGATAAGTATTGC
Organism: Sminthopsis crassicaudata; assembly: GCF_048593235.1. Taxonomy (NCBI): domain Eukaryota; kingdom Metazoa; phylum Chordata; class Mammalia; order Dasyuromorphia; family Dasyuridae; genus Sminthopsis; species Sminthopsis crassicaudata. Next base: position 485,600,646 of record NC_133619.1, on the reverse strand, counting down.
TGCTAGCTAACCCTGGGGTACCACAAGAAAGAAAACTTCCTTGTTTTCTGTGATTTCATTTGGTTTCTATAGCAGCTGACATTGTATGGGAGTGAGCACTTGACTTGACAATTATCTATTTGACCTCCCCTAATATGAAGTGATTTTAAACAGGCCAAGAGGGTTCTATGTCACCTTCCTCAAATACCTAACTACTGCTTGAAATCAAGGGATCCATTGGCTATTCCTTTAGTTGAAAGTTTAGCCTCCTGATAAAATACATATACCCCTGTGGTTAGATAACTCATCATGCTCTATGAGTTATTTGTACTTCAGTATGAAGGAAATGTCAGATCATTCCTGAAATCAAGTTAGAGGGAGCAATAGATTATTCAGACAAAGCATAGTATGTATCACCCACGAGTGAGAACATAGAAAAGGGAGGTGACCTGTTAAAGACCAGGTTTAGCAACATATTTAGAAGGTATATGTTTACTTTTTATAATTACTACTATTTTAGACAATGTTGGGTATTCAAAAATATTCAAAGGCTCAATAGTACCATAACATTCAGCTCCCTCTTTTTTTTTTTTTCCTGAGGAAAACATTGGTAATTTTTGTATTTATATAAAACTTTTACCTTCATTATTCTGATCCTATTTTCCCCCCCTTCAAACCGAGGATTATGAATATTTTATGTAGAACTGATTGAAGAGTCTTAACCACACCAAAGACAATTGAATTTTGACTTATGAAACTAAAATTTAGAAGGCACCAACAGTACTAATAATCTTTTAACAAAGGTAGAAACAACTGAGTTTAGAATTCCTTAATGAGATTAATTAGGTAAAACAAGAAGCTGGCAAGTGGCCTGCTTTTCCACTCTCCTGCCACACTTCAGGTGAATTTCTAATAATGATAGTTAGCATTTACATGAATAAGATTTGCAAAGCATTTTAGAAATATTATCTCATTTGAATCTCAGAACAATGAGGGCAGAAGGTTGATGCAAGTATCATCCTTATTTTATAGATAAAGAAATTGAGGTGGTCTTTGCCCTGGGTCACATAGCTATAGTATGAAACCAGAGTGGAATTCAAGTCTTCTTTACTTGAGGTCTAGCACTCTATCTCTTGTGACATCTAGCTGTTGCCTTTACCCTGGGGGTGTACCTCACCCACAGGGTGAGAAACCAATAGGACATCTTGTTGCATGTGCAATTTGACATTTTTTTCTTGCCTCCCTCAGTTTAATTGGTCTTCAGAAGTTGATTTAAATGCACATATTATGCTTTTTGTTTGGGCTCCCCATTATTCCAGAGCATACCTTACAGTTACAAAATGCTGGTCATGACTCTGCCTGACTTTCATCCTCTTTCATCCTCTTTTTTGTCCTTTTAAATTGACCAATTCATTTCATTTTACACAAAGGATATGCCTACTAAATACCCAAATCTCTCTACATAGTACATTTTACCCCAAAACCAAGTAGTTTGATTTTCTATGTGATTTTTGAGGCAACATTCATTAACTTCCTTGTGAATTCATTGAAAACTTAATATGTAACATAGCACAAAGAAATTAGGTAGTGGAGTGGAGGTAGCAGAGAAACGTTTGGAGCTGAAGGCGTATAAAACTGGTTTCCAGTTTGCCATGTAGGAGATTTGAGACCTACTACCATGGTTCATATTTGAATGAAGACTGAAGAACTTTCAGATGCCAAACAGTTCTTTTATTGACTACTGAGTTGGAAGAGCTGATGTCTCAAGAACTGTATAAAATGGAGTGACTCTGCCCTTAGTTTTTTTTTTTTTTTTCTTCCAGCTTTGAATCTCAACCCTATTGTATTAAGTATTTTCCTCAGATGGAGGAAGAGGTAGGGGATTGCCCATTTTTTTTTAAACTTAACCACCACATGTCTGTGAATATAAGGCATATATGTCTAGGCAAGTCTAAGTTTGGATTTGAATGGCTATTTTTGTTTTTTCTTTCCTGATTTTAGACAAATGAGTATCTAAATTGAAATGTACATGTCCAGTCTTGGTGGTCATCTTGTAAGTTCAAGAAGTTTTTAGCACATTGCATACTGAGTCAGTGTGGATTAACATCTAGGAGATGAATTCCACTGATTACTCTATTGTTTATAAAGAAGTTAGGAGAATTAATCTAATCTTAGCATGTTTTGCCAAAAGACATGAACGATGAAGAGACAAGATAATATGTCTAATTCACAATCCCTCAAACTTCTTTATGTTCTGAGACTCTTGAGAATTATGATAGTAGTTTTAAATTAAGTTACTGAATCCATTTTTATTTTGTTGATGTGCACTGAGTTTTATATGTTCACTAGCATTTCTTCTGTATGTAGGAAATACAGTAAAGATCTTTTATGTTTGGTTTACATTGTAGTTCAAGTATATTTTGCCTCCTTTCTATGTGGAAACCTGAGACATAAGTTAAAACATAAGCCTTAAAAAGTTTGTCCTCAAAATGTCTAGGTGAGGGTGTAGTGAGCTGAAAGGTGTGAAAATAGAAGGCCTAATCTCCCTTCAGTAGAGACTAGGCTTTCTCAGGACTAAGCTTGGTTAGACTTAGTACTTAGGTATAAAACTATAGTGATAAAGAGTAGACATAGTACAACAGGTCTTGTGAATTCAGCAGGAATCCTTTAATGTTAGAATGCCTATTTTCTGTGTTTCTATTATGATACAAATTGTTAAAGGAGGTTGTTTCTGAGGCCAAGCCAGAGGCTTTGGAAAAGAATTGGAGTGAATTAATTTTGTTTTTAATACACACAAGTACAGGAAACATTTCTTTTTCTACTGGCTTGTAAGGCTTATGTGGATTTAAAATAATTCATTATACTTACATATTAAATTATAACATTACATTTTATTTTAAAAATGAAATTTTTGGCTTTAATGTTTAAATAGTAATTCCAACAATTTAAGAGGCTAGAACAAACTGAGAATTTTTGAAGGTCACAAATTATGGTAATGTTTTTGACTTTTAACATGGGAAGAGGATTCATACTAGAACTGAGATATAATGGTATCTCTAATTTGCAAACCTTCTAAGAATAAAGGTTCTTTAATCAGATGGATTTGGAGTCAGATCTCATCCCCATAGCATTGAATGCCAGAGGAAGAATACATACTCTCTCAATTACAGTCCTCTAGTAGTTCTAGCTGAGAGATAGATAACATTTTTAGGGCTCAGACAACCTACTTCTTTGGAATTTGGGGAGAGGCTGTCTGAGTCAAATTACTAGTTAGGAGACTTGTTAGGGAAGAGGGAAGATATTTCTGAAGTGAACTCAAGGGGCTAAGAACCCATAGCCATAACCTGTCTCATTTATATTGGAGAGAGATAAGGAAAATCCTTTTACTGCACAGTATAGAGTGGGACCCTGGACTCCTCTACTATTTCTGTCTCTCTTAATGAAATCTCTGACAAGAAAGTGTGATATTGGATATACTCTGTAATAGAATTATAAATCCTTTGGAAAATTAAAAATTATTGAAGGTATAACTAGGTCAGAGTTCTAAAATTTGAGGTTTTTTTCGAATATTTGTAAACTATTAGTAAAAAGAAATTAATGTAGTATCTATAGTCAGAAAGAAAAATTAGTTAGAATAGAAATCTACCAAATGGTAAAATGGGAGGTTGTGCTTTTTCCCATCTCCTCAGACTGAGGATGTACTTCATGACATGTGCATGTTTGTGATATTTACCCTAGTCATAGAAGTCCTTCTTACGTCTGTGATGCAAATAGTGATACAGATTAAAAACATTATTATTTGCGTTCTCTCATTTCAAATTTTAAAATTGTAGCTAATGAGATGCCCTAAATCTCTTCTAATTCTAAATCTATGATTCTAAGATTCAGCACCAGAAGAGACCATGAAAAATAATGTGGTCCAGCTCTTTCATTTTAGAGATGAGGCTCAGTGAGGCTTAAAGACTTGTTCAACTATTCATCAACTTCTTGGGAAAGGGAGACTTTCCACTCCTTTTGTATCCTCTCCATGTACAGTGTTGAACATAAAATGACACTTGAAATGCTCAGTGAATACATACTTGAAATAAAAATGTTGGGATTAAGTGACATCTGGGTAATTTTGGAGCCACCTGAGGCAAGAAGGAAGCAAGCTGTCTCCCAACAGTGTGAACAAATGTCTCCAAACAAATTTCAACCTTAAGAAATGCTGTTTATTGAGCTGCAAATATCTGACAGCCATCAGACAACACTTGGGGAAGCTCTGGGGAGGGATGCTTTTTAAAAGAGAGTACAGCTGCGTGTCATCAGCATACAGAGAGAAATCCACATTATGCAAATGGATCCAATCCCATCATATCAACACAAATATCAAGCCCAATGCAGGGCTGGGAATGAACTTCAGTGGAATGCTATGAATTCCTGGGGAACTTCCAGGTGTCAGATTATGGACAGGAGATGAAAAATTACACAGCAAGGAAAGAGAGGCTGAACATTTTGTGCGTAACTTGAACACCTCCTAAATGTGGGGGATCTGTGGAACACTGGGATATTTTAAATATCCTATCCAAATGGGAAACTCACCAGGAACATTTGGACCTTGACCACAAAGCCATTTTGATTGGGGGGGGGTGAAAATCCTCAAAACTCTTTGCTCTGTATCCTTAAACTTTATGTTACTGGAGCAAAATTTTCTGTTTTCAATAGAGGATATACTAATGAAAGGCAACCATTTAACTTCCTATAACTATTCTTATTTTAAAATTTCTTCTTTATATGAAGGGAATTGTAGAAATGGGTAAAACATTTTATCATACATATATTTTTTCAATTGCTGTACATTTTTTAAAGCTAAAATTTACCTAGCTCTATTTATCACAACCAAACCTATGGTCAATTATTTAGAATCACTCTTTTGTAAGCTGAGTTTATTTTCTGGGACTATGGTTTGTTTGTTTTGAAACCATTTAAATGGTTATGCATCACCCTTTTCACCCTCATTGTCCTATAAAGGCTCATCATACTCAAAGGATGGTAACAGTTTGCTTGAGTCACAGAATTCCCAAATTGGAAGAGACCATTTAGTATAACCTGCACCCTACTTACTCCTGCAACATTCCCATGCAGTGAGCATTCAGAGCTTTAAGCCCTTCAGAGAAGGCAAGAGGCAGTGCAGTCTGCTGTTGGATACAATATTTTTTGTTTGTTTATTTACTTTATACTAATTTCAAGCTGGAATCTGTGCTATGGGAATTTCTCACATAGTGCTCCCTAAATTACAAGCCTATTCTCAAAGTTATAAATAGGATGATCATCTAGATCTGAAAAGGAGCATTGACATTCACTAGATGTAACTTTTTTGAGGGCAAGAACTATATTTTGTGCTTGTTTTGGTATCTTACACAGTATCTGGTACATAATAGTTACTTAATAAGTCCAATACTTTCATTTCATTTTTTTCATTTTCAAGAAACTGAGGTCCAGAAAGAAGGGTCATATAATAAGTATTTAAAGCAGGTTTGAACTTTTCTTCTTGATTCCAAGTCCAGAGCTCTATTTGCTACACCATGCTGCTTCTCAGATAAAGTCTATTGAAAACTTTTTAAATATAAGGGCAATTTATTTTTTTATTCCCTACAATGCTATCTTCAGAGCTGAGTGTGCCATTAGTGCTCAAAAGCTACTTATTAAATGATTTCAGGAGGTGGAGGAGTGGAAAAGGTAAATGCATGTTTGTGTATGTGGGGAGAGTTTGAGGGTCAAATAGAGTTTTAGTAACTCCAGTGATTTTTGAAAACTATTCTCAAGAGTATATTACCTCACTATTGCAGGTTACACAAGAGGCAGAGCAATGAAGTGATGTGTATCTTCAAGGTCACAGAATAAGTCAGTGTGTTTATAAGCCTTATGCTTTTGCTAGATTGAGAAATCTCCTTATCTCAAAAAAGGCTGAAGTCCTGTCACTTGCCAAACTGTATGACAGAGATTAAGCTGAATTCAAAGGCCCTTCTGAATGGCCTACTAATAATATGGACACAGTGGAAGAGACTGATCTCAGAAAGGGAATCTGGACTGTACCTGACAATCAGAGATAAAATGTAACACTGAGTGCATCTTGAGAAATAACCATCAAGAGAGGTAACATAGATCTTTTCTAAAGCTAAAGAAACTTTTTTTCCCCTTGGATACCAGGTTTGTGGCCATACTAGGGCTTGGGAGAGGTTGAAATTGAGCAAATAGGGAACATTTTGCTCCAACTGGAAGTTCTTATCCCCACCCCCCCAAGTTGCTTGTATAGTAGGGGACATCACATATGTAATGATGGGCTTGTGCATCCTCAGTTTTTCTAGTGGGCCACAAGTCTTTTAGTAAGAGACTACCAAAGCACATGTGGTTCTTTTGCATATTCTTCACTTCAAAAGTGACATGGAGGAAAATGATCAGAGAATTCTAGAATATCCCTTTTTGCACTTCGATTCTGTATTCAGCTTTGACATCCTCAATCAAATTATACCAGACTTTCTTCTATTAGGTATCAGAGGGGAAGTGATAGAAGAAAATGTGGATTTCAGTGCAATTTCCCCCCACATCAATTAAACAAGCTTGTCAGTCAGTATCAGGCTAGCCAGCAGTGATTTAAATTGGTTGCTGCTTATTGTTCACTAGCCTGCAGATGATTGATAATTTAGTTGACCAGGGATCTTGATAAGTACAAAATATAGTTACTCAAAATCATGAGAAGACATAAATTATTGTCCATTAAGTTTGTGCCCATTCTATCCACTTTCCCTAGACTCTAGTTATATTTGTGGATGTGTATGCCCTTGAATGTTTGGGGAAAATACTTGGTGTTCTGCCTTTGAATAAATGCTTTTGTTAAAGAGATGAGCCTCCTGGCTGATTAAGAAGCACACTGTTGGGGTGATGTTTTAAGCTAGAATCTAGTGGGATAGACATCCATAGTTATAACTAGAACACCAGAAATAGTAGAAATTATTCCTTTGAAAATCCAATCTGCCAATAGATATGGAAATTGAGCAAGTTAGTTCCTTGGAGGTAGTTATACACAATTACAGGTTGCCTTATAAAACAAAACAAAATGAAATGAAACAATTTTTTCTTTCTTTTTATATTCCACTAGGAAAAAAAGAACCAGCAAAATTTTAATAGGCAAATTTCTTCTATTTCACCACTTCTTTTAATCCAAGAAGGTAATCATATTGCTTCTCTCTCAGGCCTTTTTTCTTTTCTTCAGTATTTGTCTTTGGATATATAACTTGAGGTATTTTGGGAGGCACTTGTCACAGGTAACTATCATTGATCACTATCTCTAAAAAGATGTACAATATAGGTTGAGCTTTAGCCTCTCTAGAACTTAGTTGTCTTTTATCTACAAAATGAAAATCATGCTTTGTCTAAAGGAAGAAAGCTAGTTTAGATGACTTTTTTCCAGCTGAAACATCTGAAATTCTATGATTAAATGTCTTTAGACATTATATGAGTGGTCAACAAAAAAATGCATTACTGTATAGTAGGAAGAACAATACATTGGCATCATAATCTTTTATGATTTTATCTCTCCCAGTGTCTTACTTCCCAATACTATTCTTTATTTTTCACAATGACCTCCAATACCTTGCTTCCTTCCTAGACTACCACACCAATGTTGGCTATACTCTAGGTAGCACTTAACATAGTAGGTGCTTAATGATTGCTAGTTGATTAATATTCTCCTTTTTTCACAATCTTGATTTCTTGATAAAATAGTCCAATTCTATATTATCCTTTACTTTTGAATCTTCTTCATTCTATCCAATGCCACTTATACTTTGCCAAATCCTAACCTTGGATTCCATCCACCCTCTTCCTCATTCATTCTTACTCAAGATTGATAAAGGGAGCTGGAGGAAGTCACAAAACTATTCTGACTTGCCAATACAAATTTATGATATCTAATTTGAACTCAGTGCTTAGGGTAGTAAGTATAATCTTTGTACTTCTTCCCAATTGATTCTCTACCTTACTCATCAAAATACTAGACATGATGTTCTAAACCTTCTCTTCTCTTTTCAAATACGCTATCAAATGACATACCCTCACTCATCTGTTTCTGCTGAGGACCTCGCCTCAAGTTTCATTAAAAAAGAGTGACACTGTAAATTAAAAGCTTTCTTTTACCCCCTTCTTCCCATCCATTACTTCCTCTTTCACTGTATTCTCTGATAAAATGCTGACCTTTCTCCATCCTAGGGAAAACCTTGATCCCAATCTCTCCATTCTTCCCCAGAAGATCATCTCCATCTAATATACAGCCCTTACCTTATTTTCACTACTGACCACAAATACAAGTTTATGCAAAGAAATTAACAAAAAACCTTGTTAGGTCCTATCATTCTTTACCATCCTTTCTAAAGATCATACTATATTTCATTCTTCTCATATAAATTACTTGAAAAATCATCTATATTTGATGATTCTACTTCCTATTCACTCATTCTCTTATTAACCCTCTGCACTATGGCTTCTGATATCATTCAAGTGACAATGCTGTCTACAAAGTTACCTAGTAAAAAGTTATCTATTAAATGCCAAATCTAATGGTCTTTTCCCAATCAATATCCTTCTTGATCTTTCTGAAACATTTGTTGTCTATCTTCTCATCCTGGATATACTCTTCTTTTTGGGTTTGTATGACATTATTTCCTCTTAGTTGCCCTTCTGCCTGTCTGACCATTCTTTCTTACTACATGGTTTGATCTTTGTCCATTTATGACCACTAATTTTTGGTGTGGGTGATGCTGCTGTCCTATTTTTTTCCAATGGTCTATCATTTGTTGATCTCATCAATTTCCTTAAGCTTAATTATCATATCTATGAAGAAGATTCCTATATATATATATATATATATATATATATATGTGTGTGTGTGTGTGTGTGTGTGTGTGTGTGTGTGTGTGTGTGTGTGTGTATGTATATATATATACATAAACACACATATATATATATATATCATCTATTTGACATTTAAGGATCTTAATCCTTAAATCTGAACTTTTTTAGTCTTTTTACAAATTACTCCTCTTTGGCCTTGTTTTACTAAACATCTCGCTGTTCCTCATACATGATATTCATTCACTCATTTCCATGATTTTGAACTGGCTGACCATTATGTTTGAAATGTTCCCTTTTCTCTCTGCCATTTTCCAGTCTTCCTTCAAGACTAAGCCTAAATCCTATCTTCTGCAAGAGGCTTTTCTGGCTTCCTCAACTGCCTTCCCTTCCAAGGTTATTTTGTTTTATATCCTGTCAATATCTGTCTGTGTATGTTGTTTGCAAAGTAATGTCTCTGAGGGCAAGAACTTTTATCTTTTTTTTATCAAGGTCAGCTCTGTACACATGGCAAATTATTTAATTTGTAAAGAATACGAGCCAAAACTAAAGTAGAAGGAGAGTTGGTGCATGACTTTGTTCTTTTGTATTTCTTTGTTTTTGTATTGTTTTGTTTTGTATTGTATTTTGTATTGCTTTGTTTTCTTTGTAGCCTCTGTATCTGAGATGCAACAAAGTATAGATTGATTGATTGTCTGCTGCTTGTGCTAATTTTGGCCTAACAAATTACCACAAGAAAACAGAGATTGTCCATCAGTCAGTACTGCAACATCCATATGTGGAAACTTTGGTTACAACAAATGAAGAAATTTTGAATTTTGTAGATAAGTTCATTTACCTTGGCAGTAGACTTTCTAGGCATGTACCCATAGGTGATAAAGTTGAAGTACACATTGCCAGATGTAGCTCAATGTTTGGAAGACTGGAGGACTGCCAGACTGAAGGTTTACAGAGCCATTATGCTGACCTCACTGTTGTGTACCTGTAAAACCTGGATAGTATACCAGTACCAGGCCAGAAAATTGATTTGTTTCCATTTGAATTGTGTTAGGAAAATTCTAAAGATCACCTAACATAATAAAGTACCAGAGATTGAGGTCCTTTCTTGAGTTGAATAGCCAGGCATTTAAGCTCTATTGCAGAAAGCATAACACTGATGGGTTGGCCATGTTATTTAAATACCAAACCTGTGTTTGCATGAAAGATTATTTTATGGAGAACTCACACAAGGCAAACACTCATATGGAATTTAGAAGAAGGAATATAAGTATATTCTCAAGGTCTTTCTGAAGAATTTTGTTGTCAATTGTGAGACATGGAAGACACTGGCACAGGATCACCCAGCACAATGTGCCTACATCAAAGAAGGCATTGTGCTCTATGAGCAAAGCAGAAATGTAGTGGCTCAAAAAAAAGATGTGCAAATTTATAAATATCTCCATACTAAATATTCATATAAACTACTTGTGCCCAAACTGTGGTAAATAAAGCCTTCTGAGCTCATATTTGTGATCAGCCACAGTTGGCCACACTGTATCTCGATCCCAACATAATAGTGTCATTTTGATTTTTTTGGAGAATGAAGGACAATAACCAATCCCTTGCCACAGCTGTTAGCTCATAGTATTTTATAAATGCTTTTGCATTGATTACTTGAATTAAAATGCCTTGTTTTCAGTCCTAGACCAAGTTCTCTCTAAGACTATTTCCTACTTCTCTAAATTAATAGTAATATCTAGCAGTTAAATAGACCCTACTCTGTGCCAAGCACTGTGATAATTATATCTCATCATTACTAACAATAATGTTGCGTAAAATAAGATAATAATATCTCATTTTATAGTTAAAGTAACTGAGGAAAACAGGGCTAAATAACTTTCCCAGGATCACACAGCTAGTAAGTGTCTGAATTTGGACTTCAATTCATTAGATTTAGGCCTAGTGCTAGGTTTCTTGAATATAGTCATTTTCCTCTATCTCATACTGTTTCCTCACTGGATGAGGAAGGAGCCCATGCCTTTGAGACCAGGAAACCAAATTATTCTTTAATGTCCTGCAAAAAAAAAGTATAGAGGGTAGAATTCAAAATGGAAGTTCTGGAGAGAAGAAAATTAAAATCTTAAATGACAAATTAGAAAATGGACAATAAGAATCTCAAAGGAAAAAACCTTTGTGCATTGTATTATAGGGCAAGTTTCTTTGGAAATATACTGTTAGAATATGAACTCACTTTTTGGCATTCCTATGGAAAGTGAAAACAAACTCCCTTTTTATATAAAGCTGACCAATTGATGTTCATGAATATTGCTAGTAATCTTACCTCTTCAAAAAACTCAAATCCCAACAACAAAAATCACATCTTAGCACCAGAATTAGTCAGGAACAACAGGTTACCAGAACAGCTTTTGCTATTCCTCCAGAATAAAAACAAACTAATTAATGTATTTTAATACATCTCCTGTATGAATGGCTTCCTCTTGAGCATGAAAAAACAGCCTTTATGTGGCCATCGTCTTGAATCATGACTAGTCATTGTATGAGGAACATGTGATCTCCTGTGTAACAAATGTTCTCCCTTTCCCACTCCTGACTGAATCCTGGCCTCTATGCTTGGCTCATTAAGAGGGCTGCTTGTCATTGTTTCAGAATGAGGCCAGCCCTGACAATTTCTCTCCTAACATTAGCTGGGCCCATTAGTATGTTGTCTCTGCTTACTGGCATTGTTTATTTAAGCAAACCCACTTCCCTCCAAGTCTTATAGATGCTTTCTTTAAACACAATTGAATAAACTGGTTTCCGTTTCACATATATTGAGTACCTTCTGTGATAATACAGAAGGGCATTGTGGGAAAACTGTAATTAAAAAAAAAAAGACCATATGAGAGTTTATCTAATCTAGTCAAGGAGAAACACCAGGCACAAATGAGATGATTGAAGAGTCAACAGGAGTGCAGTTCCAAACCAAATTAATATGCTGGACTCTTTTGGCCCAGTTATGCTTATCTATTAATTCATTTATTTATTTATTCACTGGTTTAATTATTTATTTATTTAGCCTTTGGCTAACTATACCTTGCCTAGGAATGAAAAGTCTATTCTTTTTCTTTACATAAATTTAAAAAAATAGAAAATAAGCAGAAGAAAAAGAAACCTCCTTTGAATAGATTGTTCATTTTAAAACTCTTCTTATTTTTTACCAGATACATTGTTCTTTAATCTGTATTCTGTAAAACAGATGAGGTACTACCTTATAGAAATACTATTCAGGCTTGCTTGGACATCTCAAATGAAAATTATTATAGTGAGGTAGCCAAGAATGAGCATATTTAGGAAATAATTGCTTCTTTCTTGTATAGAATTTTATATTTCTCAAGGCACTTGTTTTTATATTATTTCAGCTAAGGATTAGTATGTCCACTTTAAACCTAAAATGTGTCACATTCCTAGAGGACCTTTCAACCATTCTCTGTGTGGATTATTGGAGTATGATTATTTCTATTTTATAGATCAGGCCCCTGAGGTAGAAAGGATCTTGTCCCAGGTCATATAGATGATAAGAAGTAAACCATTCTTGATTTATCTAAAACTCTAACTATAAGGACACATCTGTCACTTTATTTCAGAACTGGGTTGTGCCTGAGGATGATTAGGCTGCCTGGGTACTGACATTGCCAGAATCAGCTGGCCAGGGTCCCATGCCCCACCACACCCTGCCTATCTCTTCTGACGTGGGGGTGTAGATGGGAGGAAAGTTTGGGCCCTGGACTGTTCTTGGCAGCAACATGTTGCCCAAAGGCATAATTAATGCTGTTTGTGTTCATCTTTTTTTTTTTTTTCCCTGTTCTTGGGATTGTGAAATAAAATCATTGGCAGAGAAAAATAGGCTTTTGGAAAACACCATTATGGATCATTTTTGAAGAATCATTCGAGAGACTGGCAGTCTGAGAAATACTACTATGGCCTTATGATTCACTGTTGTAATCTTCAACATATACCTTGGGTGAGAACTATACAGCTTGCTTTTTTTTTTTTTTTTTTTTTTTTTTTTTTTTTTTTTTTAAATCAGGAGACAGCTAGCTCTGTGAGGAAGTAAGATAATTGGTAACCTAAATGATTGACTGACTCTTCTTGGGTGGAATGTTCTTTGAAGGCTCTTTCTTTGAAGGCTTTTTTTTTCCTTCCTTCCTTCCTTCCTTCCTTCCTTCCTTCCTTCCTTCCTTCCTTCCTTCCTTCCTTCCTTCCTTCCTTCCTTCCTTCCTTCCTTCCTTCCTTCCTTCCTTCCTTCCTTCCTTCCTTCTTTCCTTCCTTCCTTCCTTCCTTCCTTCCTTCCTTCCTTCCTTCCTTCCTTCCTTCCTTCCTTCCTTCCTTCCTTCCTTCCTTCCTTCCTTCCTTCCTTCCTTCTTTCCTTCCTTCTTTCCTTCTTTCCTTCCTTCTTTCCTTTTCCCTCTCTTTGTCCTTTTCCCCCTACTTCTTTCTTTTTGAAAAAAATTGCAACTATCTAGCTAAGTGCATTTTGTGGTCATTCAGTTATTTCAAGTATGATGCTATTGGGATTTTCTTGGCAGAAACACTGAAAATGGCTTGCCATTTCCCTCTCTAATTCATTTTGCAAATGAGGAAACTGAGGCATACTGGGTGAATGGCCCAGAGTCACATAGCTAGTAAGGCCAGTTTTAAACTCAGAAATATATATCTTCCTAACTCCAGGCTCAATACTCTACTTAATAAATATTTAGTGATTGATTGTCTACAATGTATCAGCTTTTGTGATAGATGTTGGTTAGTAAGTAAACAACCATTTATTAACCACCTTGTACACTCAGAACTTGACTATATACTGGGGATACAAAGCTAGGGATAATAGGAAAGGCTCATGATTAAACAACACCACTGAAGCAGTTCCCATATCTTCAAGGAATTTATTATATACCATCTAGAAAGCTATGCATATAAGTATAATACAAAATATAATCATTAGAATATTTGGAATATATTGAACTATGATATAGGGCAAAAATTCTCCTACTCAAATTAACTACCTGTGTAATCCTGAGACAATTTCTTGACTTCTCTGGATCTCATTGTCCTCATCATCTGAAGTCCCTGAGGGATTTGCATCTTGACATGCTATGATCCAATAGTGTTACTTTCCAACCATTCTGAAATTTCTGCCATTGGGGACACTTCTTTTATTTAAGGTTTTGGGAGATACAGTAGTACTGATTAGTTAATCAGTGAGTAAAGCTGGAATATAATTAAATTCTGGTCTAAGTTTTGTTACTATCTACCTGTGTGACCTTAGATGAATCATCTCTGCTTCACATTTTCATCAACTATTCATTGAAAGACTGAAAGGTAATAAGATTAATTACAATAATATAATAATAAATATGTAACAATAAATATTAATACAAATATTTATTAATATTTTATATTATATTTATATTTTATGTCAAATAAAATAAATAAATAATAATAAAATAAGTATTTAATATTTGCATAGCACTTTACAAATTATATCTCATTTTTATGCATTACAATCCTGGAAATTATTATTTACATTTTAAAGATGAAGGAACTAAGGCCAACAGAGGTTAAGGGACTTATCTGGGAGTATACAAGTAGCTAATGTCTGAGGCCAAATTTCAACTCTATTAGGTACTGCATGTACCTAGAGTGAAGGTCAACTAGGACCTTAGACTCAGATTCCATTTTGTTCTTAATCAATTAAATCTTTCATAGTTCATAATTCTAGGTCATCCAAAGAAAATAGGGGGTGTCAGGGGAAAAATTAGAAATAAAACTTTGCCAAATTCCTAACATTGGCTAGATGAGCGACTGACTTAGAAACACAGCATGGAGCAATTTGGGGATGACTATCAGGATTTTTGAGTCTCCTGGAAGAAAAGGTCTCTTAAATGGAAGATTTACTTTTTTCTCACCATTGTTGTTGTTTTTCAGTATTTCTGCTTAACTCTATGACCTCTTGTCACCAGCAGAATTTTATCCAGACAGATTAGAACATTGGCTTCTTTTCAGAAGCCCACAGAAGCCTTGAAAGGGAGCCAGCCCAGAAATATACACATTTCCACATTTACCCAACCTTTAGAACCATCTATTTTTAAACATTATGCAGTCTGTTTTCTCAAAGGAGAATTTTGCTGAAGTTACTAGAGGAGGAGTATTTGAACAGCTTTACTATTTTACTATTATTGTTCTAGTACCCAGAAATTTCCAAATGTTAATCCAATAGTGTTCAACCTTAGGGGAGTTTTGCCAGTCAAGGATGAATTTTCAGCAGGTTGCTTTGGGAATTGGAATAAGATATTTGTTGTTGGATAATTAGAAATAAATTAAACAAAGTCCCTGCCCTCAAGGAGTTTGTAATCTGACAAGGGTGAGAAAATCTTTGCCCAAGTTATAATGTGAGATATTATAGACTAGTCATTCTAATAGAAATTTGAAGAAATGCAATTTAGCAGTGGTGTCAAAGGCAAATAAAAATGGAGGTCACTAATCCATAAAAAAAGATCTCTGGGGTCACACATGGACTTAGGTTTTTTTAATTTTATTTTTTATTATGGCTTTTCATTTACAAGACATATTCATGGGTAATTTTTCAGCATTGACTCTTGCAAAACCTTCAGCTCCAACTTTTCCCCTCCTTTCCCCTACCTCCTCACTTAGATGGCAGGTAGTCCAATACATGTTAAACATGTTAGAGTTAAATATGTTAAATACAATCTATGTATACATATTTATACAGTTATCTTGCTGCACAAGAAAAATCAGATTTAGAAATAAGGTAAAAATAACTGGAGAAGGAAAACTAAAATGCAAGGAGACAATAACAGGAGTGGAAATTCTATGTTGTGGTCCACACTCATTTCCCATAATTCTTTGGCTGGGTGTAGCTGGTTCTCTTCATTACTGAACAATTGGAACTGATTTGGATCATCTCGTTGTTGGAGAGGGCCACGTCCATCATAATTGATCATCATATAATATTGTTGTTGAAGTGTATAATGATCTCTAGTTCTGCTCATTTCACTCAGCATCTGTTCATGTAAGTCTCTCCATGCCTTTCTGAAATCATCTTGTTGGTCTTTTCTTACAGAACAATAATGTTCCATAACATTCATATACCACAATTTACTCAGACATTCTCCAATTGATGGGCATCCATTCAATTTCCAGCTTCTAGCCATTACAAAAAGGGCTGCCACAAACATTTTTTGCACATACAGGTTCCTTTCCCTTCTTTAAGATTTCTTTGGGATATAAGCTCAGTAGTAACACTGCTAGATCAAAGGGTATGCACAGTTTGATAACTTTTTGAGCATAATTCCAATTTGCTCTCCAGAATGATCAGGTACATCCACCAACAATGTATCACTGTCCCAGTTTTCCTACATCCACTCCAACATTCGATGAACTTAGTTATTAAATGTAATATGTTTTGTTTTGTTTTTATTTTTATTTTTTTGTTAAATATGTCCCAATTGAATTTTAATTTGGTTTGGACCGGACTCCCAAGTGTTATAGGGTGCAAAAGTTCTTAGGCTGGTAGGTTTAACATTTCTGCTTTAAGATACAGAAGAGAAAAATATCATTCCTTGCTGGGGATGAGAGAATATGAATGAATGAATGAAAAAATTATGAAGAATTTAATATATGCTGGGCACTATATACGACTCTGTGGATAAAAATCCAAAGGAGATAGACTCTATTTTCAAGGAACTTTCATTCTAGTAGGGAGAGAAACTACATATAAGAGAGGGGAAGCCAAAAAGAGGTCAGTCAATGGATTAGGGCAACCATAGGCATCATTAGAGAGTTGATTAATACAGTATTTCAAGGAAAGTTTTGGGGAGGAAGAAGGGAAGTTAAAATATTTAAGGTGGCCCTCCAATGGTTGGGATTTTGACTAGTGAAAATTAAGAAAGAAGATTTTAGATGGAGGGATCAATTGCTAATTGCTTTGCATAAGAAAAGGTGCATTAACTGGAAAACATGAGCAACAGATTTTATCCCACCTTGCATCTTTTCATTTCCCCTCTGAAATAATTTTGATGTCCTCCAGGATTATGGATTAAAGGTGAAAGAAGTCTTAGACACTATTGACTACAAATCTTTCATTTTATAGATGAGGAACTAGGTGGAGAAGCTCAATATCTTGCATATTACAATGCTAGAAAATGTCTGAAGTAGAATTTGAAATCAGTTCTTAGTGCTTTATATTCATCACTCCTTTCACTTATTCATTAGGAAAGGGAAAATAATATTGAAGAGTTGTACTTCTCTAGAATTAAGCAGTTCAAAACTATTGAAAGCAGTATTCATAAAAATGTAAGGTCTTCTCAATATGAAAAAATGATCTGGCAAGTGTAGAAACCCTTGCATCTCACTGAAGTGTCTGTGTAAAGGGTTGAACACATACTACTATGATCTTTTGTTTCCTTGGACATCAAAGCTACCTGAAATTGAGTAGTGAGTGGGTTTGCAAGCTGCTCTGCAGGGGGATGAAGATGATACAATTGTTCATGGTTAAAGTGAATTTAACTTCTTTCTAAAGAGGAAAGACATTTAGAATTATTCCTCAATGCCACAGCAGTAGAGTTAGGACTAAGAAGAGAACATTTGCCAACAAGTTTGGCTTTACAGGCAGACTGCCATCCATATGGCTTGATATTAGGAGTACCAGGAAGGTTCTCCCCATCCCACTCTTCAAAAATCTCTCCATTAGTTTGTTGATGCTTGGAATTCAATTGCTAGAGATTCATTCCATTGGCTAAAAGCTTTTTCATTTTAAGGACAAAGTTCCTAGGATAGGTAAAACCTTCTTTTTTATCACAATGAGAATGGGTTTCTTAGATCCTTTGCTGAAAGTGGGTTTTAATATAAACAGATTACAAATTCACTAGAGCCCTGAGAATGGAAGCCTTATAGGAAGTAGTGAAATAATGAGGATTATGGAACAGCAAAAACTTTATCATATTTTAATCATATTCCTTATCAGGAGGGAGTGAAATATCTATCAGGAAGCACTACAATTAGAAGGAAGATTGAAGATCATTTAGTTTAATCACCTCATTTGTTTAATTTTGGGTTTTTTTTTATTTTTTTTGGAGGGGTAAAGGAGTAAACTTATGATTTCTTTGATACAGAAGGCTCCTGGTGTAAAAATACCCTCTTTCAAAGTAGATTGACACCCACTCTGCAGTATATAACCTTAGAGAATTGTCTGGATCATTAGGTAATAATAGGTAACATAGACAGTATGTATTAAATGAAAGACTTAATAAAAATAATAAGAACATTTCTGTAGAGAGATCCTTAAGGTTTGCAAAATCCATTTCAAATATTTCATTTGATCCTCAGAAAATGCTGGATAATAATTGATATTATTATCCCCATTTTTACATATGAGCAAAAAAACCTTCAGTGACTTATCTGGAGTCACAAAGTTAATAAGACAAAATCACTTACTAACTTTGTGACTCTGGATAAGTCACTGAAACTTATTACCTGTGTGAATTTGGGAAACTTACTTGACCTCTCAAGATTTTGGTTCTGGTTTTGGTTCTGGTTTTTTTTTTTTTTTTTTTTTTGTAGAAAGTGATGATTGGATTAAATAATTCCTAAGGTCTCTTTTAGCTCCAAATCTATAATCCTATGACCCCCTATGCCATGTGTCTCCTCTTTCCTGTTTTATGGATGAGGAAACTGAGGCTTAGAGGAGAAAGGCAATTTGACTAAGATCACACAAGTTCTCATTGTCAAGTGTCCTGGTTTTTCACCTGCTTCCTTTTCATTACATTGAGTTTTTTAAATGAAGAACTAAAACATCTTATATGTTTAAAAAATAAATAATTCACTAAATTTTATGAGGTACAAACAAATGAATACAAATGAATGTAAACATAAAGCAGATTTTAAAACTCTTTATATAAAAGCATAGAATTTGAGAGAATGGTGGTAATTTTAGAGACCATCTGAAGAATTCATCCCTTTATATTACGAGTAAGGAAGTTAATGCCTGGACTGATGATCCTGACTTACAAGATTTAGAGGTAAAAGGTACCTTTAAAATCTTCTACATTATTATTTCCACTTTGTATCTGAGGAAGGTTCCATAACTAGTTAGTTTTGTATTGGTGTGTCACCCCAGGTCTTGGAATCCAGCCCAAGGGATTGTCCATTAGTCCATTGTGTCACACCCATCCTGACATGGGTTTTTCAGAAATCAAGTTGTTCATTCCACATTTTTCTCCCTTTACATTAGATATATAGTCTAGGACCATAGTTAAATTCCCTCATTTGGTAGGTAAGGAAGCAGAGAGGAAATGATTTACCTACAAAGTCACAAAGGTAGAAACAGAGATAGAATTGGAATGCTCATTCCATTGTACTATGATGTGTGTTCACATGAGTGATTTTTAAATGGCCAGAGCTACAAAAAGTCCTATTCAGTATTTGGATCAAGTAGACTGTATATATACCTCCTAGTGCCTGAGATATCAGGCAAATTTTGTTCAATGTTTTTTACAATTCCCTTCAACATCCCACAATATCAGCAACTTTTAAAAGATATTGAAAAAAGAAACATTTATTTTGTGACACCTTGTGGTTTTCCAGATCTCTGTAGTTCTGTTGGTTATATTTGGGTATTCATTCCTTAGAATTTTAGTTTCATCACTTGGATTTCCATGATATCTTAACTAACATGGAACCCTTTGGAAAAGGTAAGGAATACACAAATTTTTAAAAATGTGTCTAGGATAGGAAAAAAAATTATTCATTATGCATTGTGTATAAAATACTTAATTTTAAGTCTCATTCCCTACACAACATGAGCATGAGAATCAAATCTCATGATACAAAGGGTTAATTTTTCTAATTCAGAGTCACATACGGGAAAGGATCTTAAACTTAAAATTGTGGATTTCAATCCTGGTTCAGGTTCTTGCTACCTATGTGAACTTGGTTGAATCACTTCATTTTTCTCAGCCTTGCTTTTATCATCTTTAAAATGAGAGGGTCAGGCTCAGACAGCTTCTGATATCACTTCTAACTCAAAATCTGTGATCATTTTGGCCTTCAAAACAAGATGAGTCTGAAGGGTATTTGACTACTGCTTCTAGAGATTGGTTGGTTCTGCAGTGTTGCAGGTGGTAACATTTCCCACTCAAAAAGCACAATGAGAAACAAGTTGGAGCCAAAATGTTCAGTTAGGCTCTCTGTTTATAAGACTAACAAGTAGAATCTCTAGTGTTCCTTATAACCTTAACATTCTAAAATTCTAAGGCATAATTCAGGGTGATTATTGAGCATCTTTGAACCAAAGCCTTTGTTTGGTGAGCTCAGAGAAAGAGTTCTGTGAGTGAAGGAAGCAGGTTGAAGGGAAGGAAGGTATAGCTCATAGTGAGGCAGAAATCAGAGGATGGTCTTTGTTTTATTTTCTGCTCCTCCTCATCCTATCCATCATAGTCAATGGTGATGCAAAATTGTATGTGTGTGTGTAAGAATCACGTACTTTAAAAAGACAAACACATAATCACAAATGTCCTAGCCATTTAAATTTTCGATGTCAAACAGACATTTGTGACTACAACTGTGTTATCTTAGTATTATTCAAACTGCCAGAGGATGAAGACACTCCTTGGCAATATAGAATACTAGTCTTTTTTCTCCTGACCATTTAATGTTAATAGGCCAAGTTGAACAGCTGTTGGGTGACATCAAGAGCTAATGAACTTGTAGCAAATAGTACTAAATATTCTGGCAATCTAATTTGAGCCGAAACTATCTGTCATCTATTTATGGAAAAGATGGACGGACTAAAAATGCTTTAGGTCAGTGACCGGGGGTGGGGGGGTACAGCTTCTCTGATTAAGATATGTAACCCTTTATGGAGGAAGAATGTTTGAGTAACTGGACACATGGATTGTCTTTTCTTTGTGATTTAGGTATGTATTGTCTTTACTCTTCCCCCATTTTCCAATTCCTTATTTTTCAAAAATTGTGGCTATTGAGCAATTTCAGTAAAGAAATTTAAGTTATTTGGGATACCTCAAATATAAAAGGTATTTATCTAATTGGTTTGGATAGACATTAGGGACAATTCCCACTTCATTTTGTTACTTAAATCTAACTTATCTGTTATTCCAGTTATTTTTTCATTTCCTATTTTAGCATTCTAATCCCCTTTGATGAATGGAGTTATTTTTTTTTGGGGGGGAGGTTTTGTTTCTAGAAAATATTGTAGATCTTCACATAATCCATCAATTTTGGCCTCTTTGCCTTCAGTGGTTGGAGTAATTCAAAGTTGAATTGAATTACTGTGATGCTGAACAGTTTATCTTGGATTTGATCAGATGTCATTCAGTCATTTTTGAACTTATACTCCACTATTAGTTTCCTCAATGTTTTATTTCCTATGAGATCTACTCCATTTCTTCTAAGGGACTCTTGACCACAGTAGTATATGTCAGAGATTCTTACCCTTTTGTTCTCAGTCTCTTTATACTATTAAAATTATTGTGTATCTCTCCAAAGAGTTTTTGTTTATGTGGGTTATATTTGTAGATCTTTACCGTATTAGAAATAAAAACTAATTTTGAATTTGCAGACCATTTGAAAGGATTTCAGAGACCCCTCCAGTATTCTCTGGATTATACTTTGAGAACCATTGGCATATGTAATGGTCATCTACAAAAATTTACCTTCCACCTTGCACTGCTTTAAATATATTTCTCTTGTTTTCTCTCCACTTTCTCTCACTTGTTTTGGACTATGACTCCAGTGAGTGTGTAGTACATTCCTGTCAAACTGGGTTGACAGCTGTATCCAGGTCCATATTTCAGGCTACTCACCTGGCTCTTGCAGATAGAGCTCTGGATCTGAAATCAGGAAGACCTCAATTAAAAGTTGGCCTCAGGTGCTTATTGTAAAATAGGCATAATAACAGCACCTATTTTATAGAGTAATTGTGAGGATCAAATGAAATAGTTTTTTAAAATGCTTAGCACATCCCTTGACATATAATAGGAATTATGTAAGTAATAAAACCCTTCCCTGCTTTCTCTCCCAAGTCTCTTGCCTCTTAATTATATTCTATTTATTTATAAGTTTTTTTCTCCAATAAAATGTGTACTCCTTGAAGTCAAGTTCCATGTTTTTGCTTTTCTTTACATCTCCAGTGTGTAGCATGAAGTGCTTGTTGACTGACTAACAAAGAGTAATGGTTGCATGAGAAGAAGAGGTAAGATTTTTAAGAGGAGGTGATCACTTCATCTTTGCATTTATGGTAAGGGAAAAGCCAGGAAGAGTATGGTATATCACCATGAATTTGGTAAAGAACATTTGAGAATTTAGATAAAGGATACAGAGTATTTCATAGTCTAAATTTGTACTCACTGTCCCTCAGACTGTTTGGAGGGCCAGACTATAGTAAAAACAAAAACTCACACTCTGTCTCTGTCCCTCAGCCCATTTGCCATAACCTGGCGGGCTGCATAAACGTCCCCAGCAGGTGGCATCTGGCCTGTAGGCCATAGTTTGAGAACCTCTGGCTGAGGAATTGACACTGAGTTTTGAAAAAACTCCTAGAATATGAGACAGGTATCAGAGCGGAAGAAGCTGAAAAGCTGAAATGATATTTTTCAGCAAGAAAAAAAAGGGTGTATCCTTCAACCCAAACTAATAACCCAAACTCTGATTTCTCTGATTTCTACTGATCATTTTCAAGCATTTAAAAAAGACTCATAGAACTCACAAAGATCTAGCATGTCTTTCCAGATCAGCTTATATTATTTAACCTTGCTTTCTTTCTCACTTACTGGATCTGGAGAAGACTGCTCATTGGATATATGTAGGTTTCACCAAATATTCAAGGAAGTCTCTTTTGCTTGCTTTAAGGACAAGATAGAAAAATGCCTACTGTATGATAGCAAAGTCAATTGACCAAAAAAAAATTAGTGATAAATGGAATGATTTCACCTCCTGGGAGGTTTCTAGTTGATTGTCTCAGCTATATGAAGATGTGGATGGCATGCTCATAGAAACTAAAAGTGACAAAGATAGATGGAATACTGAAGCTGTTGAATGGATGACAGAGTGAGGATTAGAGATAGGCCAGCTTTAATTAGTTGAAATTCAATAGACTATGAATCGCAGCATTTCAGTTAAAGCTGTGTGAGTATAGGATAGAAGAAGCATAGTTAAGGCAATAGATAATGTGAAGATCTGGAAATTTTAATAGATCACAAGCTCAATATGATTCAAAAGCATAGCATGGAAGCCTTAAAAAATGAATGTGATTGCTATTGTGAAGGAACTGTCTTTTACCTCATTCTGTAGAATAGCATTTAGCATAGCATTTGGTAGAAAAAAGGCATTTTCTAAGTGTTTATTGATAGACTGATCAAAAAGAGATTTATCTTTGTTGTTCTTTTTCTTTTAAAAACAAAAATGTTCTTCTAGTGATCCTTGATGGCTATGAATCATGTTATTCCAATCTGCCAAAGAATTAAACGTGAGTATTGTCCAAATGGCAAAGAAGTGGTATATCATGAACTATAATGGGTACAATGCATTATTAATGTGATTTATACATCCAACAAAGAATTATGTAGGAGAAGTGGCATAAGAAATATTAACAGAGGGATGAATAATTGGAAAATAAGGTGGTTGCTGATATAATGAGAATGAGGGATAATTAATAAGTTCCATTATTATTTATATATCATTATAAGCCAGATCAGTGGTCTGTAAACCTTTGTTTTTGGATAGTATAACATATTTTAGTAGAAAATCTTTTGAGAATATAGTATAAACAACAGCTATTAAAGTATATGTACATACCACTGCACTAGTACATATATTTTAAAATTTACACAAAATAGAAAAATTTTATTAAAAAAGATGAGATAAAAATAAGATAATATTTGATCCTAAAGTCAATGAGGAACTACTAGATTTTATTGAGTAGGGTATGACATTGTCTGAAAAAGGAAATGTCAAATCATTCTAGTATCTTTGCTAAGAAAACTCCAAATGGGGTTACAAAGAGCAAAACATGACTAAAAATACCCAAACATCAATAATGGCATGGTCTGATCTAGAGTACAAGAAAATCACTTTAGCAGCTGTGTGTAGATAGGATAGATAGGAATAGGATACCTTGAGTTAGGAAACTAATCAAATCTTTTATAATAGTCTTAGCGAAAGTTAACTGTTTGAGTAGAGAAGGGAACATAAATGAGAAATGTGTATGCCTATTTGGCAATTGATTGGATATTTAGGATGAGGAAAATTGAGGAGTCCAATGATGACACTGAGGTTGGAACTTAGGTGTCTAGAAGGATAACTGTATTGTTGGCAGTAATAGGCAAGTTTGGAAGAGATATATTTTGAGCGGAGAAAGATAATGTTAGGAGACTTTTGATGTAAAATGTAAGGAGATCTTAGATAATTTCAGCCTGTGTGATTTATTGTCTGAGTGAAAAGAAAAGGGGAGTGGAACAGGTTGTTATTCACTAGTTATGGCCCTACAACAGAACCTGACACCTGGTAGAATCACAAGATGATCTAGGGGAAGGGTAGTCTGAGAGGCTGAAAGGCTTTCATTTTCCCAATGGCACTTGTGTATTTACTACTGTGAGGACCCCATAGTTGTTAACAGTTATAACTCCCCGGAAGGCTAATTCTGGTTCAGAAAGGAAAGAAGCTTTGGAGTTTGTATAGAAGAGGAAGGGAGTATGAGGAGTCAAAGACCCAGGTAGAATCTGAACAAAAGATACAAGTTACTAAAAGTGAGCTAGAAATTCCATATAAAGCTAACCATTTGTCTCAGCTTAGTGGAAAAAAGAAAAAAAAAAAAAAACCTTCTTAAAAATGCAGTATTATCCTCCCACTTGATTAGCCAAGGGTCTAAATGTGGAGATCTGGAATTCTGACTTAAGCAGGTAGTAAAAGAAGAGAAAGTAGAGCAATTCCTCATAGTTGGGTTCTCAGAGGTTAAGTCCTTCTTTAACCTCCTACCACCAGCTGTAACGTCCTTAATGAAACAGTCTTTTGTTTGTTATCAGAGGTATTTCATTAGGGTGTGCCCAGGGAATTTTATTTTATTTTTTTTTTTAAAGGCAAACATTTATTGAATACTTAATCACAAAGGACACAATGTTTATTCACAAAACAAAATAAAACATAAATAGGTTTAGTTTTTTAAAAACCTGCATGTAACTTTAAAAAAATGTAGACTTTGCTAAAGTCTCCTTTTAATCAAGCTCTTATCCTTGTATTAGACTACAGAATAACCTTTTCATCCTTATCTTCTTGGCTAAAAAAAGGTTATTTCCAACTAGACCTTGTTTCCCTAGCCTTGATCTTTGTTATGAAGGGCAAGTGGTAGAATTTAAGAATTGGTTACCAGAAGCACATTACATAAAAATTTAACCTTTTTCCTACCTTACTTGTGCCAATGAGAGCCCCAGGCCACTTATTGTGCACTAACAGTGGCCAGAAAAATCAAACTGGAAAGAAAATACCAAAGAAGAAATAAATATCTCTTTTCTCTGACCCACTTGCCAGAGTACTCAAGTCCATTAGCAAGGGCTTGCTAGGAAATGAAAGGAGGAAGGCAAAAAGCCTGGGCTTTTCCAAGCAGATGGTCCATTTGTACATCAGAGGTGGTTCTTTTTTTCTTAGTAAGTTTATTTATTTTCAGTACACATTACTTTATGAATCACATTGGGAGAGAAAAATCAAAGCACAAGGGAAAAACTATGGATGGAGAGAAAAAAGGCAGAAAAAAGAAGTGAACATGGCATGTGTGGATTGACACTCAGTCTTCTTAGTTATTTTTCTAGATGCAAATGATGTTTTCTGTACAAAGTATATTGGAATTGCTTTTGATCACTAAACCACTGAGAAGAACCAAGTCTTTCATAGTTGAACATTGTACATTCGTGCTGCTATTGTGTATGATATGTTCCTGATTCTGCATGCTTTGCTCACCATCAGTTCATGTAACTCTTTCCAGGCCTTTCTAAAATCAGCTTATTGATATTTTTTTATGAAACAATAATATTACATTGCCTTTGTATACCACAATTTGTTCAGACATTCTCCAATTGATGAACATCTACTCATTTTCCAATTCTTTTTTTTTTTAACCACAAAAAGAACTGCTGCAAACATTTTTGCACATGTGGGTCCATTTCCCTCTTTTATAATTTCCTTGGGATACAGATCCAGTAGTGGCATTGCTGGGTCAAAGGGTATGTAGAGTTTTATTGCCCTTTGGGCATAGTTCCAAATTACTTTCCAGAATGATTGGATCATTTTATAACTTCACTAATAATGCATTAGTGTCCCAGTTTTCCCACATTACCTCCAACATTTATCATTATCTTTTTTTGTCACCTTAACCAATCTGAAATGTATAAGGAGGTACTTCAGAGTTATTTGAATTTGTACTTCTCTAATCAATAGTAGTTTAGATAATTTTTTCATATAACCATAGATAGCTTTAATTTTGTCATCTGAAAATTGTCTATTCATACTTTTGACCATTTATCAATCAGGGAATGACTTGTATTCTTTTTTTTTTTAATTATAGCTTTTTATTGACAGAACATGTGCATGGGTAATTTTTTACAACATTGTCCCTTGAACTCACTTCTGTTCTGACTTTTCCCTTCCCTCCCTCCATCTCCTCCCCTAGATGGCAGGCAGTCTTATACATGTTAAATATAATAAAGTATATCCCTTTTTTTTGAATTAATTGTTTTTTTTTCTTTTTTATTAATTTTTATAATAATAACATTTTCTTTGACAGTACATATGCATAGGTAAATTTTTTTTTTACAACATTATCCCTTGTACTCCCTTCTATTCTGAGTTTTTCCCCTCCTTCCCTCCACCTTCTCCCCTAGATGGCAGGCATTCTCATACATATTAAATATCTTATAGTATATCCTAGGTACAATATATATGTGCAGAACCGAATTTTGTTGTTGTTGCTGTTGCAAAGGAAGGATTGTATTCGGAAGGTAAAAATAATCTGGGAAGAAAAACAAAAAACAAACAAACAAACAAAAAAATGCTCACAGTTTACACTCATTTCCCAGTGTTCCTTTTCTGGATGTAGCTGATTCTGTCCATCATTGATCAATTGGAATTGGATTAGCTCTTCTCTATGTTGAAGATATCCACTTCCATCAGAATACATCCGCATACAATATCATTGTTGAAGTGTATAATGATCCCCTAGTTCTGCTTGTTTCACTCAGCATCAGTTGATGTCTCTCCAAGCCTCTCTGTATTCCTCCTGTTGGTCATTTCTTACAGAACAATAATATTCCATAACATTCATATACCATAATTTATCTAACCATTCTCCAATTGATGGACATCCGTTCATTTTCCAGTTTCTAGCCGCTATGAAAAGGGCTGCCACAAACATTTTGGCACATATAGGTCCCTTTCCCTTTTTTAGTATTTCCTTGGGATATAAGCCCAGTAGTAGTACGGCTAGGTCAAAGAGTATGCACATTTTGATAACTTTTTGGGCATAATTCCAGATTGCTCTCCAGAATGGTTGGATTCTTTCACAACTCCACCAACAATGCTTTAGTGTCCCAGTTTTCCCACAGCCCCTCCAACATTCATCGTTATTTGTTCCTGTCATCTTAGCCAATCTGACAGGTGTGTAATGATATCTCAGAGTTGTCTTAATTTCTCTGATCAACAGTGATTTGGAACACTCTTTCATATGAGTGGAAATAGTTTTAATTTCATCATTTGAAAATTGTCTGTTCATATCCTTTGACCATTTATCAATTGGAGAATGGCTTGATTTCTTTCTTTTTTTTTTTTTTTTGTATTCATTTTTCCAAATTACCCCCCCTCCTTCTATTCCCTCCCCCCGATGACAGGCAATCCCATACATTTTACATGTGTTACAATATAGTCTAGGTACAATACATGTGTGTGAATATCATTTTCTTGTTGCACAATAAACATTAGAATCTGAAGGTACATGCAACCTGGGCAGACAGATATTAGTGCTAACAATTTACATTCACTTCCCAGTGTTTCTTCTCTGGGTGTAGCTACCTCTGTCCATCATTGATCAACTGGAAGTGAGTTGGATCTTCTTTATGTTGAAGATTTCCACTTCCATCAGAATACATCCTCATACAGTATTGTTGTTGAAGTGTACAGTGATCTTCTGGTTCTGCTCATTTCACTCAGCATCAGTTGATTTAAGTCTCTCCAGGCCTCTCTGTATTCCTCCTGCTGGTCATTTCTTACAGAGCAATAATATTCCATAACCTTCATATACCACAATTTACCCAACCATTCTCCAACTGATGGACATCCATTCATCTTCCAGTTTCTAGCTACAACAAAAAGAGCTGCCACAAACATTTTGGCACATATATGACTCTTTCCACTCTTTAGTATTTCTTTGGGATATAATCCCAGTAGTAGCGCTGCTGGGTCAAAGGGTATGCACAGTTTGATAACTTTTTGGGCATAATTCCAGATTGCTCTCCAGAATGGCTGGATTCTTTCGCAACTCCACCAGCAATGTATTAGTGTCCCAATTTCCCCACATCCCCTCCAACATTTATCATTATTTGTTCCTGTCATCTTAATGGCTTGATTTCTTATAAATTAAAGTCAATTCTCTGTATATTTTGGAGATGAGGCCTTTATCAGAACCTTTAACTGTAAAAATGTTTTTCCCAATTTGTTACTTCCCTTCTAATCTTGTTTGCATTAGTTTTGTTTGTGCAGAAACTTTTTAATTTGGTGTAATCAAAATTTTCTATTTTGTGATCAATAATGGTCTCTATTTCTCCCTTGGACACAAACTCCTTCCTCCTCCACAAGTCCAAGAGGTAAACCATCCCATGTTCCTCCAATTTATTTATGATTTCATTCTTTATGCCTAAATCTTGGACCCATTTTGATCTTCTCTTAGTATGTGGTGTTAAATGTGGGTCCATGCCTAGTTTCTGCCATACTAATTTCCAGTTTTCCCAGCAGTTTTTTGTCAAATAATGAATTCTTATCCCAAAAGTTGGGATCTTTGTGTTTGTCAAACACTAGATTGCTATTTTTATTCACTATCTTGCCCTGTGAAGCTAATCTATTCCACTGATCAACTAGTCTATTTCTTAGTCAATACCAAATGGTTTTGGTGACTGTTGCTTTATAATACAGTTCTAGATCAGGTACAGCTAGACCACCTTCATTTAATTTTTTTTCATTACTTCCCTGGAAATTCTCGATCTTTTGTTCTTTCATATGAATTCTGTTGTTATTTTTCCTAGATCATTAAAATAGTTTCTTGGGAGTCTGATTGGTATAGCATTAAATAAATAGATTAGTTTAGGGAGTATTGTCATCTTAATTATATTCGCTCGGCCTATCCAAGAGCACTGAATGTCTTTTCAATTATTTAAATCTGACTTTATTTTTGTGGCAAGTGTTTCATAATTTTGCTCATATAATTCCTGACTTTCCTTTGGTAGATATATTCCCAAATATTTTATACTATCGACCGTTATTTTGAATGGAATTTCTCTTTGTATCTCTTGCTGTTGGATTGTGTTGGTAATGTATAAAAATGCTGAGGATTTATGAGGATTTAGCAACTTTGCTAAAATTCTGAATTATTTCTAATAGCTTTTTAGCAGAGTCTTTGGGGTTCTCTAACTATACCATCATGTCTTCTGTAAAGAGTGATAGTTTGATTTCCTCATTTCCTACTCTAATTCCTTGAATCTCTTTCTCAACTCTTATTGCAGAGGCTAGCATTTCTAGTACTATATTGAATAGTAATGGTGATAGTGGGCAACCTTGTTTCACTCCTGATCTTACAGGGAAAGGTTCTAATTTATTGCCATTACATATGATGTTTACTGAAGGTTTTAAATATATGTTCGCTATTATTTTAAGGAATAGTCCATTTATTCCTATACTCTCAAGCGTTTTTAGTAGGAATGGATGTTGGATTTTATCAAATGCTTTTTCTGCATCTGTTGAGATGATCATATGGTTTTTATTAATTTGATTATTAATATGGTCAATTATACTAATAGTTTTCCTAATATTAAACCAGCTCTGCATTCCTGGTATAAATCCCATTTGGTCATAGTGTATTATCCTGGGGATGATTTTCTGAAGTCTTTTTGCTAATATCAATAAAGTATATCCTAGATACAGTGTATGTGTGCAAATCCATACAATTCTCTGGTTGCACAAGAAGAATTTGATTCAGAAGGTAAAAATAACCTGGAAAGAAAAACAAAAATACAAATAGTCCATATTCATTTCCCAGTGTTCCTTTTCTGGGTGTAGCTGATTCTTTCCCTCATTGGTCAATTGGAACTGAATTAGATCTTCTCTTTGTCAACGATATCTACTTCCATCAGAATACATCCTTAAACAGTATTGTTATTGCAGTATATAACAATCTTCTGGTTCTGCTCATCTCACTCAGCATCAGTTCATGTAAGTCTCTCCAAGCTTCTCTGTATTCATCCTGCTGGTCATTTCTTACAGAATAATAATATTCCATAACATTCATATACCACAATTTACCCAAACATTCCCCAATTGATGGGTATCCATTCATTTTCCAGTTTCTAGCCACTAAAAAAGGGCTTCCACAAACATTTTGGGCACATACAGGTCCCTTTCCCTTCTTTGATATCTCTTTGGGATATAAGCCCAATAATAACATTGCTGGATCATAGGATATGCACAGTTTGATAAATTTTTGGGCATAATTCTAAATTGCTCTCCAAAATGATTGGATTCATTCACAACTTCACCAACAATGAATGCTTCAGTGTCCCAGTTTTCCTGCATCCCCTCCAATGTTAAATTATATTTTCCTGGAATGACTTGTATTCTTATAAATTTGACACAGTTCTTTTTTGGGGGGGGTTCTTTTCTTTTTTATTATAGCTTTTTATTTACAAGACATATGCATGGGTAATTTTTCAGCATTGACAATTGCCAAACCATTTGTTCCAACTGTTCCCCTTCTTCCTCCCCACCCCCTCCCCCAGATGGCAGGTAGACCAATACATGTTGAATATGTTAAAGTATATGTTAAATACAATATATGCATACATATCCATACAATTATTTTGCTGCACAAGAAGAATCGGACTTTGAAATAATGTACAAAAATGCAGGCAGACAAAAATAGAGGGATTGGAAATGCTATGTAGTGGTTCACACTCATTTCCCAGAGGTCTTTCACTGGATGTAGTTGGTTCTATTCATTATTGAACAAATGAAACTAATTTGGTTCATCTCATTGTTGAAAAGAGTTATGTCCATCAGAATTGATCATCATATAGTATTGTTGTTGAAGTTAATGATCACCTGGTTCTGCTCATTTCACTCAGCATCAGTTCATATAAATCTCTTGAATAAAATAGAGAAAGAGAAGATCAATGAATTGGGTTTGCAACTTAAAAAGCTAGAAAAAACCAAATTAAAAACCCCCAATCAAAAATTAAACTGGAAATACAAAAATTAAAAGGAGAAATCAATAATTTTGAAAGTAAAAAAACTATTGAATTAATAAATAAAACCAAGAGCTTGAATAGGCTTAATAATCAACATTTTATCAAATGCTTTTTCTGCATATATTGAGATGATCATATGATTTTTGTTAATTTGGTTATTGATATAGTCAATTACGCTAATAATTTTCCTAATATTGAATCAGTATTCTTGGTATAAATCCTACTTGGTCATAGTATATTATCCTGGGGATGATTTTCTGCAATCTTTTTGCTAATATTTTATTTAAGATTTTAGCATCAATACTCATTAGTGAGACTGGTCTATAATTTTCTTTCTCTGTTTTCAACCTACCTGGTTTAGGTATCAGTACCATGTCTGTGTTATAAAAGGAATTTGGTACGACTTCTTCATTCCCTATTTTTTCAAAGAGCTTATATAAGATTGGAGTTAATTGTTCTTTAAATGTTTAATAGAATTCACATGTAAATCCATCTGGTCCTGGGGAATTTTTCTTAAGGAGTTGATTAATAGCTTGTTCTATTTCTTTCTTTAAAATGGGACTATTTAAGCAATTTACTTCCTCCTCTGTTAATCTGGGAAGCCTATATTTTTAAAGGTACTCATCCATTTCACTTAGGTTATCAAATTTATTGGCATAAAGTTGAGCAAAGTAATTCCTAATTATTGCTCTAATTTCCTCTTCATTGGTGGAAATTTCTCCCTTTTCATTTTTAAGACTAACAATTTGATTTTCTGCTTTCCTTTTTCTAATCAGATTTACCAAAGGTTTATCCATTTTATTGTTTTTTTTTCATAAAACCTACTCTTAATTTTTATTTATTAATTCGATTATTTTTTTACTTTCAATTTTATCAATTTCTCCTTTTAATTTTAGAATTTCCAATTTAGTATATGATTGGGGGTTTTTAATTTGGTTTTTTTCTAGCTTTTAAAGTTGCAAACCCAATTCATTGATCTTCTCTTTCTCTATTTTATTCAAGTAAGCCTCTAAAGATATGAAATTTCCCTTTATTATCACTTTGGCTGTATCCCACAAATTTTGGTATGTTGTCTCATTGCTGTCATTCTCTTGGGTAAAAATATTAATTGTGTCTATGATATGCTGTTTTACCAATCATTCTTTAGGATGAGATTATTTAGTTTCCAATTACTTTTTGGTCTATTTACTCCTAGCTTTTTACTGAATGTAGTTTTTATTGCATCGTGATCTGAAAAGAATACATTTACTATTTCTGCCTTTCTGCACTTAATATTGAGGTCTTTATGTCCTAATATATGGTCCGTTTTTGTATAGGTTCCATGAATTGCTGAGGAAAAAAGTGTACTACTTTTGTAGCAAAACTACATGGACAAATTATAGAAAAAATGAATGGTTAACAGAGAAAGGAAGGAAGAATAGTAGCAGTAAGAAAGACATTTTAATTGGCACAATTCTTATCTTCATGGAATTTATCAATGAACAGGTTAAATCACCCAAGTTTTAAATATCAGCATCTCTTCCACCTCTCTTACAACACTCTATGCTATAAAGGCCTATCAATTCTACCTTCTCAAATTCTTTCACATCTCTGTTTCTATTTCTATGACTACTAGAATGGTGTGGCACTCATAATGAAGATTTCCTCTTGCCTTGTACTCCCTGAAATGATCTTTTTATGTCCATATTCTTCTCTTTACATCATCTCTAAATTAATTTTCTAAAGAGTAGCTCTAATCATGATACTCATTTGTCCTCAAGTTGTTAAAATCTTTAATAATTCCCCATTACCTAATCAAATATAAATTACTTTGCTGACATTCAAAGTAAAACAAAATATGATCATCTCTTTCCCTTTGAGCTTGAATTCTCCTGATTCCTGTACTTTAATTCTGCACTCTATTCATTCTATTCAATATTCTCTGAGATCATGAGCAGAATTTATGGTATTAGGCTAATTTGGAAGAAACAGGCATAATTTAAAGAGTAAACAAATAGGTCAGGGTTTGTTCTGGGGTTAATAGAACAATTGTAAGAAAGTATGAGTATATAATATATACACAGTCCTTGGCACATAGTAAGTACTTAATAAATGTTTGTTTTATTGAATTGAATATTGATTAAATAGGAGGGCATAGTGAAGGACAATATGGGATAGTAGATAGGGCACTCATTTTGGAATTAGGAAAATCTGTACTCAAATATATTATTTTTATTACCATTATCCTTCTCCTCCTTTTCCTCTTCCTCTCCTCCTTTGTTATTTCCTATTGGCAGATTGCTCTTATAGATAAATCCACTTGCTTCTTCCCATATTGAGTTTAAGATATCTAAGGGATATTCAGTTTGAAGTTTTTAATATAATGTTGGAGATGTGAGTCTGAAAGTTAAGAGGTAGGTTAGGGTGAGTTATATTTAAGTAAATTTGAGAATTATTCGCATAGAGATGAAAACTGAATCATCTGGAGTTGATGACAGTAATAAATGGATACAGAAAAAAGAAGAAAAGTAAAATTAGAGAGAGATGGACATCTATGTGATTAAAAACAACAACAAAATAATAACTGAAGGACCATAAGAGAATTATTTCTAGCAATTCAAAACAGAAACCAAAAGTTTTAGTATAAAAGAAATGAAATAGCATAAATAATTCAACATTAAAAGAGATACACCATACAGGCTATGTTAGTAACCATTTATCTGTGTGTGTGTGTGTGTGTGTGTGTGTGTGAATAGCCTCTTTGGCAACCTGGTAAAACATATAGATGTCTGCTCTGGATAATGTTTTTAAATGAGTAAAATAAAATACATAGAGTTAAAAAGAAAACAAATTATATTGAAACATTTATCAAGATATTAAAACAGCAGCAACAACAAATATCATTGACTCCAAGTTAAGAGCCTCAGCTATAAAGGCTCAAGAAGAAAAAATAAAAATGGAGGGAACCTCTGAAAAAAGGAAAATGTGACGCTTTTCCCATCATTTAAATGAATATTTTAAAGTTGTCTAATATGACAGAAGTAAAAGTTGGATTATATGCTTGAATCTCATTTAATATAATGAACCACAAACCAGTTATATGAAAGGAGGTGGCAGAAACTGTGACTTTTCTCTTCAAGTTATTATGTGGTGGGTCCAGCTAGAGCCACAATTTTTGGCTTATTCATGTATGTATAAAATAGAGAGGTATAGCGGAATGACTAAATTAGGAGGAAAAAAAGTTATTGTAAATAAGCCTAGACTTATTATTATTATTATTGATGAATGCATTTTATGTGCAGTATATTATTGCAAGTTGTAAAAATTTAGCACCTACCAAATTCTTGAAGAGTTATACTCAAGGAGCTAGAAAGATTCATGAACTTTTAACTTTTTGTAAACTAACAGATGATAAATCCTTATACTAAAAATAATACCACTACCCACCCCCAATATCTTTGAATTTTGAAGAAATAAACTATACTGTAATAAGTATCATCACAGACAAGAATGTTATTTCCAATCACTCATAGATAATATTGACCTCCTCCCTCCAATTGAGAAACAACAGTTTTAACAGGCATTGTCATAACAATACATATCACCTCCAAGATATGTAGGATGAGAATTTCTCAAAATATTGAGATCTAACAAGAAACTTCAATACTATAACTGAACAGGATCAAGTTTGTACCATCTAATTGTTTGGTCTACTAATGCATTTGTTCCAAGGATGCTTTCAATGAGCCTGCAAAAGGTGAGCCTCTTTTTTATTATTTTGTTGCCACTTATAATATATCCAACTCAATCTAAAATATTAAATATATATGATATTAATATGATAAATATATATGATAATACTAGGATAAAAATTTATCTCTACCACTTCTTTCAGAGCATCATGAAATGTAAGATGAAAAAGATGAGAATTATAATGGTGGCTCATGTTAACATAGCATATAATTTATGTAAATATATCTATCTCTATATATTGGCCAAATCTTTTTCTTACTACAACTGTATGAGGAACTTAGTGCAATGATTATCATTTTCATTTTGCAGAAGAGGAGCTGCAGCCTCTGAGAAGTTGAAAAACAAAATGTTTGCCATTTCTCTTGGAGGGCTTTGCAGGTGTCTTCTTCTTCTTCTTCTTCTTCTTCTTCTTCTTCTTCTTCTTCTTCTTCTTCTTCTTCTTCTTCTTCTTCTTCTTCTTCTTCTTCTTCTTCTTCTTCTTCTTCTTCTTCTTCTTCTTCTTCTTCTTCTTCTTCTTCTTCTTCTTCTTCTTCTTCTTCTTCTTCTTCTTCTTCTTCTTCTTCTTCTTCTTCTTCTTCTTCTTCTTCTTCTTCTTCTTCTTCTTCTTCTTCTTCTTCTTCTTCTTCTTCTTCT
The DNA here is from genome assembly GCF_048593235.1 of Sminthopsis crassicaudata. NCBI lineage: Eukaryota > Metazoa > Chordata > Mammalia > Dasyuromorphia > Dasyuridae > Sminthopsis > Sminthopsis crassicaudata. The sequence goes on along the minus strand of NC_133619.1, from coordinate 485,564,854 downwards.
TCTTCTTCTTCTTCTTCTTCTTCTTTTTTTCCCTGAGGCTAGGGTTAAGTGACTTGCCCAGGGTCACACAGCTAGGAAGTATTAAATGCCTGAGACCAGATTTAAACTCGGGTCCTCCTGAATTCAGGGCTGGTGCTCTATCCACTGCGCCACCTAGCTGCCACGTGTTCATCTTTTCAAGAGCAATGTTAGGCTGTGCCAGTTGTTGTAAGTGTAGTAGAACTGAGGGGGGGGTACTTCTAGAAAGCCCATACAATTCTTACAAATGGACTTCACTGCTAGCTTATGTTTAGGGCCAAACAGTTTCTTACTAGTAGAGCCCTTGGCTCCACTGTACAGTTCAAGGAATGGTAGAAATAACTACCAATGTGTTCCCAAAAACACCATCAAGAAATGACACTGTTCCTGGAGGTTGACCTTCTTCTGAGACCCTCTGTTCCATCAGGAACATTTATCCATTACCCTGGAGTGACAAGCAATAAATCATCTACCCAGAGTAGACTAAAGAAGAAAGGGAGGGAGAATAGACTGAAAAAGGAAAGGAGGTAACCAAGAAGAGAGAAAAGCATGTTGTATGAAAGAAGAAGTTTAAATTGTTTTTTAAAATTTTTTCTTTAACCTTATTTTTCTGATTTGTATAGACTCCTCTGGACGATTTTTGTTTTCTAATCAATGAAATTTTTTAATGTTGTGGGTACCCTGGGGTTTAACTCAGATTGTCTCTTACTTTTTACAATGTAAAGAGAGATTAGAAGCCCAGAGAGAATGTAAGCACTGAGGAAAGGGCAAAAGAAAACTTCATGGCCTGGGCAAAGGGATCATTTCCTTGAGGACATTAAGATCACAGGTGAGTATGATCCCAGGCCATGGTTGTACTACATAGATAATATCAGAGGCAACACATATCTTCCTATTTCAGTGTGAGACAGCCAGGACTTTATACTACTAAGAGAGTGGTGTCAATCTTTAAAAAAATATAAAAATCCCCAAACAAACAAGAAAAGTTCCCAGGAAACAAAGGGGTAAGCTATCTTGCTGAATATTCTTTAGGAGGAAATATCAGCTGAAATGTTGTGTCATTTAAAGATGGAATGTATGACCTGCTAATTGAAAGCTGCAGACTAGAAACATTTGATATCAATACAATTTACTTAACCAAATTACTGTTATTAGTGGGTAACAATGACAAAGAATTATCCAACATCCACACATTTAATTTCAGTGATTATTATTTACACATGATTTATTACCCCCAGTGCAAAGCACAGCTGTAAGGATCACAGAGATGACTCATGATTTGCTAATGCCAAAATTTTGTTTTGTTTTGTTTTGCCAAAATGATGGTTTTATTGAATCCCCAGGATGAGAGGCTGCTCCTGATGTGTAGCTAGTCCCAAATGCAATGAAGGAAATACAGGAGCACTGAATTATAACTTTGTTTCTAATAAAGGGTTCAGCCTTGCCTTTGTTCTTCAACAAGAAGCTCTATCCACAAATCTTGAGAAGGATACAAATCTAATGCTTTCTTTAAGACTGTAGTTGGAAACTACAAAGAATAACACCATGTTACATTTGAATCACTTGAAACAAGTTAATTATAGGGTTTCTATCATTTCTAGGAAGACTGCTTTTCAGGGCCTACTAAAAAATGCACACAATCCATTCTTAAGCCTTTACAAAAATTTGCATAATTGTTATATTCACTGAACATCGGAGCACAGAAGGTCACATTCTTCTTCTTCTCTGTAATTCTGTATTGAGCAACAGGAACATCACAAAAGTGCAGACCAAAACTGACTAGCTGACTTGAGACACCAGTAGAAGTTGCATGTGAAGTAGGTTGAAACATATACTTAAATATATTTTTGAGTATAGTGTAAGTTAGAAGAGAATTTTAAAAAACTCTTTCCTAGTAAAATGTGAATTTCCAGTGTGTGTGTGTCTGTTGTTTGTTTTTCCAGTATTCAGCACATAATAAGTGCTTGATAATTGCTTTTTTGAGTTAGATAACATTTTGGAAATGCACACATAATGTTCCATATAATGGGACAAGAACAGATTGATGAGTCATAAAAACTAAATCAAAGAAGAAAAATTTGGTCATCAAAAATGAAAGCAATGACTTTTCCCTCAAATTGCTCAGTCCTTGGGAAAAAGTAGCAGCAGCAGACAGACGAATGAGGTTGCAGTGTCAGGAAAGGAATTCAGAGAGTAAGTATGTACTCAATTTGATGACTCTCCTGGAGAAGACTAGGCTCATGACTTTACATCTGGAAATAAGTCTTTGAAATTGAAAGCTTCATGTCTAATAATCACAATAAAAGCCATAGGGCTATTGAAATAGGATATCCTTCTCAAGTCCTTAATAAGTTTCATTATTATTCTTTTGCCAATTGATTAAACTTGTCGACCCTATAAAGTCCTTGTGAGTTTCCTTTTCTTCTTTTCATTGATTGGTTTCTAAAGTTCTTCTGCCCAGATTTAATTGAACTGATCAATTTTTAAATAGTGACTATATGTCAGTCACTGGTGATACCTCCCCCCCCAAAAAAAAAGAAGGAAAAAACCTTATCCATACCTTGAATGAATTTATATTCTACTATTATATACTATAATGCATAAATAAGTATATGAATAAAAAACTGTGTGGACCTTAAGTAAGTCACTTAAGTTCTGTGTATCTTACTTTCCTCATACGTAAAGGGAGGATAATATTAGTATACACTTTATAGTAGTATTGTAAAGATCAAATGGCATAATAACCATAAAGCCCTTAGCACAGTGCCTGACACATAGTAAGAACTATATAAATTATTATTATTACATAAGACGAAATAAGCAGGTTGAATTCTATACTAATAGTATGTTTCTAGAAATGAGATTATTAATTAATAAGGTCCTATAGCTTTATTAATTATTAATTAATAACTTCTATAGCTTTCATATCCTCATCACAACTATCAGTAATCTTTCAAACTTCATAACTAAACACATTCCACATACCTTCAGAATTTTAAAAAAATCTATATAGCTCTTTTTCCTGGTTCTTTTTAAAAACTAAGTTTAAATGCTTTTTTTAAATTTAGAAAATTTATAAAAGATATCTCATTTTGAAAGACTTTCCATATTGAAATAATTTTTTAGGTGATCCAACATATCATGTTAAAATACTTTATCAATTTGGCAATCTCTACCATAATTGAATGAAGACATAATCTTTCCTGATTCTAAAAATGAATCTATTTTGATGATAATATCATTTATTGAATAGGAGAGTAAAAGGACAAACAGAATTGAGTTTTAATTCTAGGTGTGTCCATCTTTATGAATGCTTAAAGAAAGATTTAAGATAAATTTGATTTTTGTCTCAATAGATAAGAAAACATCTGTCCCTACACACTTCAAAAGAATAGTGTAAAGACTGATGAAATTATATTCGTAAAAATATATACAGATCTTGGGAGGGATATATATATATATATATATATACATATATATATGTATATATATATACATATACACACACACACACATATATATATATATATATATATGTATATATATATATATATATATATATATATTGAATTAACAAGAAATTGAGTTTTCTAACATTCTCTGAAAGTGGTAGTTCAGGATAGTCAAAGGGCAAATACAATGAAAAAGTTGTTTAAGAAAAGAAGAGAAAAGCATGTAAATCAGTTCCATTATGGTGATAATTTCCATCTCAATAACTTTCCTAAGTAAACTAGCACTCCCTGGATGCTCTCTTCTATAAATATTGTTCTCCTTTATTACAACATATGTTCCCTAAGGGTAAGTATATTTTGTATTTGTATCCACCCTACTAACAATAGTGCTTGGAACCTAATGTGTTCTTAATAAATGCATTTTCATTTATTCATTCATTTTCTCTGTTATTGAATATACAGACTGATAAAAAGTCAAAGGGTTTTAGAACTAGTTTTTAGAATAGTATTTTCCAGATGAAGAGATTTAGGACCCTCTTTCCACTCCCCCCTAATAAAACGAAAGTACTAGAATGTGACTCCAGGTCATTTGACTCCAAATTTAATGTTGTTGTTTTTTTTACCCTATAATTACCTTCACCCTTTTTGCCACTAGAATTTCAGAGAGATATTTTGAGGTTGAGATGGTCAGAGATGACCATGGACAAAGGCAGTTAAGTTAAGAAGAACCTATCTACTTGATTCCATAGAAAGGGACTCTCCAAGGAATTCTGAGATAACATCTTCTTACTACTAGCAGTTGCCACCCATACCTTCTTTTTGTCTTCATCATTCTTATTATGTGAGGATAGTAGAGCTGCTTTTTATTTTTAAAATGAAATCTCCATATTTCTACCTACAACATCCTGGTAGTGATAGTGGTACAATAATTGGGAGAGGATGAAAAGACTTAGGAAGTTATGGATTCAGGATGTCTTTTTTGTGAATGGAGGGGAAAATGGTTGTTTTTAATGTCTTGGCTAATAGGGGATTGGAAACAATGGCTGAATACTGATTTCCTAGAAATTCATCTTTTCTAGGGCCAGTTCTAAGGATTTTTCTGTCCCAAGTCAATGAGTCAAGACAATAATCTATGTAGCTAAAGTTCTGAAATGGCTGAAGTTTTCTTCACCCATTACAACTCCAAGGAGTCTTAGAGGTTTCAGGCTTGAGTTATTTTAGGGAATTGAACTCTCAGCCTCCTCTTGAGGTCATTTAAAAGGATAACTTAATCTAGGATCCAAATTTCCTTGTTTCCAGACTAATACCAAGTTCTTCAGTTCATCTTCTAAATATATACATTTGTGGCTACAAAGCTAGAGGATGATAAGGAAGAGTCATCTTCCTAAGTTCATATTTGGCCTTTGAGTAATTCACTGAACCCTGTTTGCCTCAGTTTCCTCATCTTTAAAATAAGATAGAGAAAATGGCAAACTACTGTACTATGTTTGCCTAGAAAACTTCATTTGAGGTCACAAAAAGTTGGACATGACTAAAACAACTTAACAACAACATATATACATTTCTTTAAGAGAAAACATTGCCGTATTTACTTAAATGAGGGTAAAACATTAACAGGAAATGAATGTATCATAATGTTTTAATCTGCTTATATTGAAAGAAATTATATTTATTATCCTTTAGAAAATTTTTGGAACCTAATGAGTTATTAATAATATATTTTCATTTATCTACTCATTTTCTTTGAATTGCACATAGAGACTGATAAACAGTCAAAGAATTTTAAAGTTGGAAGAGACTGTCAGAAATTCTTTAGATATCTAATAACAAACAAAAAAGAAATAACATCTCATAAGTAAAATTAACAAGTATTCTGTTCTTATTCTCTGTTTACTACTATCAATTAGCATGAGACAAATTCTTTAATTAATCTAATATTAGAAAGTAAACTCCTTGAGAACAGGGACTATTTTTGTCTTTCTATTCCTAGGACCCAACACCTAGTGTCTGATGTACTATAGATGTTTAATAATCCTTTTTCAATTGAATTGAACTTTTGGCTAATTGTGCGACCTGAATATCATAGCATTTTAAAAATATTAGAGAGCTCTCATTCAATCTCCCATTAGGGTTTCTATTCCTTTCCTATAAAATCAAGAGGATATATGAGGTTAATGATCACTAATGCCCCTTTCAGGCTAGTATTTGATGAAACTTTATGAAGTCAGGGAAAAGTAAAATATTACCTTCCTATATCAGAATATTCAGCTGTATTATATTATATTGATGTACTGTCTATTTTCAGATTGCAAACACACTGAATTAGAATTGTACTTGCTAAACTACTTCTGGTTTTTCCTAGTTTTAGTCTGGTATTTCCTAGGGATGTGTGTGTTTGTGTGTGTGTGTGTGTGTGTGTGTGTGTGTGTGTGTTGTGTGTTGTGTTGTGTTTATTCTCTGTGAGCTGATTCTCCTTGTTTTTCTGTTGATTCTCTCTATCTTACATATTGTTGGAGATAAAAAGATATTTAAAAAGAAGTTTCTGATCTCAAGAAACTTGAAGAATAATGATAAAGATACATCACCACAATGATAATCTCTCCAAAAGTTATAATAGTCAGTAGATGCGAGGAATGGTTGGCACAGACTGATGATGTGTTCAAAACCATTTTAGTGACAAATAAATTGGCATAACCTTGAAGGTTCTTAGCTCCAGATAAGAAAAATACACTAGTTCCCTGGAAACACCACAAGGAAAAAGGAAATTGATTGATACTGTTCAATGGGGTAGATGGCTGGTAATACATAAAAAATGTGTCCCAGAAGCCATGAAGAATCCCGATGACAAGATTTTAAGAAGAATTTTAAGGACTCTGTGGCTTACTACCTATTGTAAATATAACCCCAAGTCTATTTCTTTGGACCTTTGGGTAGGAAAGCAACAGACAGGCCTTTGGCTAGGTCTCAAGTAAATCTTATTAGTCTGGTTCTGCACACCCAAAATGGGAGGTTGTTTTTATTGGTCATGGTAGATTCTAACTCAATGGAGTGGATGAAGGGGTACCATTAGGAAAGGATGATGCCCCCTACTATTTGAGTACTAGCATGTTTCTTTTGTTGATAAAGACTCCTCTACATCAGTGAATTGGAGCAAAGCCTGGATTTTACCTTGAAGATTACACATAGCCTTCAGAGATTCCAGAAATTAATATATTGCTTTATATTTTCTAGATGTTGGCAAATTGGGTGCTGTATCCACAAGGATAAACTTTTCTTCTAGAGGAGAACTCATTGATCTGGTACATGGACAGATGAATGTCAACAAGATAAAAACTCACAGGTAGTTGGATCACATGGATTAACAACAAATACACTTGGGGATAAGACTATAACAATGCAAATAATGAACAAGAAATTGATCTCTGAGTACTTGAAACTTCCTGGGAATGAAATCTATCTTAGCCCTCACATCAAGAGGTAGAGGGCTACATCTATTGAAGAAAATATGTACTTGTGTATTTTCTCCCCCTCCCCCAAAAGAATATTTCACTTGGAACTGATATGTGAAGTCACTATTTATAATGATAAAAGATGTCAATCTTTCTTTTTTTAAAGAAAAGTCATTGGATGCATATGAATAAAGGGTGCCTCTGGGAGCTTACAGGTTGTAGACAGATACCCAAGAAAATGTTCCCACTCATTCAACATGTACTGGGGTCATTTTTCTCAAGAAAATCCCACAAAATCTTGTATTCTTTCTTTCAGCACCCTGAGCTTTCACCTTCTCTTTCCCAGAATTATGTCTCTATATCACTTTCCAATTATGCATGCCTACCTATACTGGTATAATGACCTATGGTAAGGGGTTGACTATTATTTGTAATTCTTCCCAATTTGGAAAGAGAGGAAAGTAAAAAGTACAATGAAAAGGTAGTTATTATGGGGGAGGAACACTTGTTTTAAAAGAGTCGAGTTCTGAGAAAAGAATTGTGAAAGAAGCAAACCAATTAGAGGAATGGGAGGATGGATCTACTTCAATCCTGTTTTACTTCAGCAAAATTGTGGGTGGTTTTTTTTTGATATTCTGTTGGTTAATACATTACTTTATTTAATGTTTTCCATTAACACTTATGATGAATTCTGTCCTAGTATTGGTTGGTGTCCCTACATTTGTGACATGAAGGCATAATGGAAGCCACATAAGACAGAGAAGGACAGTTCTGAGTGTAGAGAAGAGTTTCACTCATATTCTCTACTTCTATTCTGTTTAGAAAGTTTTGATCTCTATAAGGGGGCATAACTATAATCCGTTTTTAACTGCACTTCCAACAGTAGTTATTATGAACATAAGCCATATTTTATAAATCTGCCTTATAGACATGAGTCAATATTACACTGTCATAATCAAAAGGAAGGTGCCTTATCCCCCATCCCCCAAGTCCCTTTTTTTAATCTTTTCCCATTAAGATATCAATTCCTTGAAGGACAGAGGCTATTTTGCTTGATTGTATTTGTCTCTATAGAATTTAGTACTGTGCCTGCATAACATAGTTAGCAATTAATAAATGCTTTTTCATTCATTCAAGACTATTGTGGATATCAGTAAAGCATGCTCAAGTACAGTCTGTTGTCATTCCTCTCCAGATGGATATTCTACTAACTTGGAAGTTAAAGTTTTATTATAGAAACTGATGTGGATTAAAAGAAACCAACAAATAAAAAAAATCTAATCCTCCAAAAATTTTAGAAAGATCTCTTGGCATCAGTATTAGAGAGGACAAGAAATGAAACAATGCCTGTGGAAAATACAGCACAAATTAATCAAGGATCTTGGATGAAGTATTAGTTTTCACATTTATTGGTCTTGTATGATATAAAAATGAGGGAATATGATGGTAGCCAAGGGGTTAACTTTTGGAAAGGCATCAAAAGCCTTTAGCCAGAAAAATACAGGGCCTGAGGTTCTGGGCAGCAGCTGGCTCAGGCCCAAGGATGATACTCTATCGTTTCAGAAATAACCTTGGTAGCTGCAGCTTATCTTTAGGCCTGTCTAGTCTTATTATTTTTTGCAAGCTTTTTATCTCAAGAAATATAGGTACTGACAACAAGGATCCTTGGAGCAGAGATACTGAAGTCTTGCTGGGCATCATCAGGAAGGGGGTTATCCCACAGCAGCCTACAGGAATGCTGAACTAGAGGAGTTTTGGTCAGGATAATCTGATTATGAACTGAACAGCCAAATATCCTGAAGCAGCAAGATTAGAATTGGGATGATAAGGGAGTCTTTTCTCCAAAGATTAGACTGGGCATTTGTTAGAATATGCTGGTGATATTGTTAAAAAAAAAAAAAAAAAGGAAGGGGAGTAAACAATAGAAATTGAGACCATCTTCAATCATTGTTTACGTTTAGTGAAAGGCTATTAAAGAATATTTCATCTGGATGTTATACAGATGAGAACAGGAATTGGATAATTTAAGAGAGGTAGAATGTTATTCTGTACTTAATATTTGTAAAGGACTTAGCATAGAACCTTATTCACTCCTATAGAAAGGGAATTTTAGGGACAACTTGTACGATAAATTTATTCACTGTACTTGTGAGCCAGAGCTCACAGTATGACAATAAAGCACTTAGATAAATCCAGGTCTCCCTTATGTTATTCCTTACCCTTTGAAGTTACAATGGAGTGAGGATCTGGAGCAACAAAATTAAGACATAATATAGACAGCACAAACGCCATATGAATAGTACAAATACAGTAATGTAGAAATTCAAGGGAGAGAGAAAAAAAAATTGTGTTAAATGTATGTAACCTGGGATTATTATAGAATCACAGAATCTGAATTAGTATGAGTTTTAGAGGTTATTTTATCCAATTCCCAGGCAACATATTGATCCCTTCTACAATATTCATACACAACTCTGATTTGAGGGCTCAACAGATTTTTCTGAAAACAAAATTTTTTCATTCAGGGCTATTCTAATTCTTAGGAAATATTTTCCTTATATTTAACTGAAACCTACTTTCCCAGAATTCCTCTCTTGGTTCCAATTTTGTCCCAGAGTCCAAATTGTTGTTTGACTTTGTCCAAAGAGTATCAGTGACAACATGGAGTAATGTCTTGACTTGAACATGAATTGGATTCAAGTGAGTCAGAATTACATAAAGTGGTTAATTAGTTTACCTCAATATCTATTCCAGAGTCATTAAAGTCCAGTGAGAAGACAAAAGTCAAGATGACTGCTGATGGCGTGGGATGTAGTTGATGACCTTCAATGTAGTCTTCAATAACTGACTGAGCTCTAATGGCTCCATAATACTAGTTCCAGCCACTATGATGGTCCTTGGAACAGATTGTTCTCATATGGCCAGACTTGGGGTGGGGGTCTTCCCACACATATCCCCTAATTCACTGACAGATTTGTAACTGTCAGTTAGCCATACCTGGTTTAGTCTGTCTGTTGAGATGTTTTTACTGGTATGTGGACACTCTGCATGTTACAACTTTTGGAGTCACAGGTAAAAATTGGGTGATGATGAATACCAAAGGCAATTGAGAAGATCTTAAAAAGGCTCTCAAGCCCTTATATCTTCTAGTCTTCCTGGAATATTCCATACATCCCCAGGGCCCAAGTAAAACAAATTTAATCCTTCTTCCACTTACTAATCTTTCAAATATTTGGAGATAATCATCCTGTCACTTCTAAATCTATTCTCAAGGCTGTACTTTCCTAGGTTTTTGTTTTTGTTTTTGTTTTTTTAACCCATCATTGTATTGCATGATTTTGAGTTTCATTACCAGATGGGTCACCTTCTTTTAGTTATATTTTAGTCTGTTAAGGTTCTTCCTAAAATGTGCTTCCAAGAAAGGGATATACTACTTCCAATTTGATTTGACCCAGGAAGAACACAGTATACCACATTTCTATTAATGCAGAGTAAGATGATTTTAGGGTTTTAAAAATTTTACCATAATTTTCTGGCATAATCAAGGCAACTAACTTGACTTCCAAATTAGTTATTCATCCACAGTGAAATGACACAAGGTTCATTTTAAATAATAGCCATGTCAAATTTATATTGAGTTTCTACCAAAATCTCTAAGTCTTTCAAAATAAATGACTTCCTAATCTGTTAGGATTCTTACAAGGTACTTATGCACTTAGTTTACACCTTTAAAGGAGTTCAAATCTTTAAAGGAGTTTACACCTTTAAAGGAGTTTGTTCATTGGTCCACACATTAGATTCATACCTTTAAGAGAGCATACTTTTCAGGAGCTCCCATAAGCCCAGGGAGTACCCACAAGCCCATTCTCTCGGAGAATATAAGGAGCCAGGATTCAGAGCCAGGATTTAGTCAAGGAGAGGACTTCCTGGGAAAACTTCAGGGAAGCTTGAGGAGATTCAGAGATCCAGGATTTCAGTGGAGAGATTCGCAAGTTTAGGAGATTGACAAGTCTAAAGGAAAAGCCTGCTTATGGACTTCTGGGAGATTCATAACAAGGATTGACTTCTGGGAAACCCACAATCCCATACTTTTGGAGGCAGAGTAAGATTTTATTCCCACGTCTACCTTCGTGCTGGCTGGAGACATTGGGGAAGATGAGAGGCTAGAGACACTCAGACAAGAGCTTTCAAGAACCAAAGAGAGAGAGAGGCCTCTAAGAAAGCTAGCTGAGCCCCAAGTGAAGGAGATAAAACTTGAAGGAGAAAATAAAGGATCTGGAGATAAGATATGGAAAGAGACAGTAAAGGACTTTAACTCCTGTCTGCATTTTGGGATTATTGAACTAAACTGAAACTTAAGCTGCCTCCAGAAGCTCTCCAAGAAATTTGCTCCAAGAAAACAATTATAGTTTAGAGAAGCAGAACATCACACTAATCATAGCTCCTCCAGCTTGTACCTGTGTCAATGAACTTTTGAACTCATATACAAGAATTCATATTTATCCCAATAAATTTCACTTTAGCTTCAGCCTATCCTTCTAGTCCATCAGTATATATGTGATCCTAGTTATGTAATTCAATATATTAATTATCTCTTCAAGCTTCATTGCCTCTGTATTTTTGATGAATATGCTATCTATCTATATTTCCAAATCATTGAAAAAGGGCGAACTTTAATAGCAACAAAGACAGAGCCCTATAACATGCCATATGTACTTCCTCTGAAGTTGATATTGATCCATTCATTAATCACTCTTTCTTTGAGTCTGGTCAACCAATTCCAAAGCCATTCAACTCACCTATTATATATTCCATAAATATCTATCTCGTTCATAAGAGTTACAAGCAAGATTGCAAAGTTCCTTCATGAAATAAAGTAGTGGATAATTTATAGTATATTCCTCTTATCTACTCTTCTAATATATGTGTCAAAATCAATCAATTCATGAACATTTATTTAGTGCCTTCTGTGTGCTATGGTAAGTTTTGGGATACAAAAACATAAAACAATTCTGTCATTGGAGAAGATAGCACCTCTACGTGGGAAGAAAAGCTGAGGAAATATGCTTCCTTCCTATAATTGAAGATGTGAGGCACTGGGGGTATGGAATGTTATATATTTTTTTCTAACAAGGTAGAGGTTTCAGTTAGTTTTGCTTAACTTTTTTCTGTCATTGCATGAGAAGGCTTTTTGGGTAAGGAAAGAATAAAGATATATGTTAAAATGATAAATATGTATAAAAATAAAACTAAAACACTTCCCAGAAATGATCAATATTCAAATTATTATACACACAGTAAAAATATATCTTTGTAATTGTTCAAATGGAGAATATATTAAAAATTTCCTGAAATCCTGAGAGCCAAAGTATTTGGCAGTTGCTTAAGTGAATTAGATCTTGATTTGAGTTTCTATATAGTTGAAGTGACATTTTGTGATTCAGTTTAAGATTCAGTTAAGACTGTGCATGCTTCAAAATCAAAAGGAAAAAAAAGCCATAGTTCTTGGACAATGTTGGCAAATAGTCTTATTTGTACTCTCTCCTTGTCAGTCCACTTGTTCAAAATTGTTTTTGGTTAAGAAGAACATGGATACAATGGATAGCAAACATCATCTCATTGAGGCATCTAGAGTACTTAGAGAACTACATTTTCAAATAAGGAGGAGCTAAAGGAAAAGTAGAAATTTAGCTTCTGATTAGGAAACTGGTTAGTCAATTAAGCAGTTGCCAAGCATTTATTGAGTGTTTCCTTTGTGCCAGGCACTATATTAAGTGCTAGGCCAACAATGGATCACAGACTCAGCCCTACTTGGTCATTGTTTAGACCAGGGGTTCTCAAACTATGGGCCAATGAGGATGTTTATGTGGCCCATTGGGTTATGACAAATGGGCTGAGGGGCAGAGACAGAGTGTGAGTTTTTGTTTTTACTATAGTCTGGCCCTCCAACAGTCTGAGGGACAGTGAACTGGCCCCCTATTTTAAAAGTTTGAGGACCACTGGTTAGACCCTGACTAGATCAGAGTCAATGTAAATAATAATTCATAATAATTTTGGCCAGATACCCAGATTGATATTTTTATTTTTTATTTTTTTACTAGGTAAAAGAGCCCATTCTCTGTCTCCTTTCTTACCTAGCCTTAATCACTGAGTGGACATTGCCTCATTGGATTGTCAGTCAAACTGAGACCTAAAAAGACCTTAGCTAGTCCATCAGGCTGCTTAGAGCAAATCAATGGAAAACTAACTAACTAAACAATAATAACAAAAGATTAAAAAGACAATTAGGAGTTCACAGTTGTCCAAGATGCAAACTTAGAAGAGTTTAGTACCTCCAAAACATTTACAAGTAAAGCCAGCTACAGATAATTTTCTTAGCTTAGAAGCAAAGCATTTAATGAATGTCTTGTACCATTCTTTTTTTTATCCCTGAAGCAATTGGGGTTAAGGGTCACATAGCTAAGAAGTATTAAGTGCCTGAGGCCAGATTTGAACTCAAGTCCTGCTGACTTGAGGGCTGGTACTATATCTACTGTCCCACCTAGCTGTCCCTCCCCTCTAGTATCATTCTTATAGTCAAGATATTTCTGTGTCCTAGAGAAGATTAAGAACTATTTGAATGACTAGAACCTAAGAGAAATCAATAATGGGTCAAAACTATTTTATCATGATAGTGTTCCAGAGAACTGCTTTTGGTCTTTTACATTTTTAACAGTGACTCGAATAAAGACATAGTTGGGGCTGGTGAAAGAAAAAAAAAAAAAAGGCCTATCTAAAAAGATCAAGGTCTCCCATTGAATTCAAGGTCATCTTCAGTTATCCTGATACATATCTTGCCCTTGAACCCAGATGGCTCTGGAGAAGAAAGTGAGGATGATGGCTTTGCACAGCCCTCTCTGACTTAAATATCCAATTCACTTGCATTTCATGGCATCACCTCCCTGATGTCCTCTTCAAGAACAATGAACAAATAACAACATACTAAGAGCTAGGGATATAAAGACAAAGGAAAATGAACCCCTACCCTTAAGGAGTTTACATTTTAAGGTGAAGGTAACATGAACATAATTGGAAATATACCCACAAAGTAATACAAGGTATCCTTAGAAAAGGAGGAACTAATTAAATTCTTTTTTAATGACCTTCAGCTAATCTGGGGGATCAATGAGTACAAAGACATCTACTACATTCATGACTTCTTGACTGCCTTTGCAGAACACTGGATTTCAATGAACAGCAGTTTCCTGAGCTACCTTGCCCACATCAAGGAAGTATATAGAGCAGAAACTTTTTTTAACCAAGACAAATTGGAATTTGTCCTGTAATTTACAGTCCTAAATGGTTTCCTAGGTCCCTAAGAAGTTAAATGACTTGCCTAGGAAAGCACATATGTGCAGTATGTGAGGCAAAATTTCAACTCAAATCTTCCTGATTATGAATAGTTCTCTCTCTAGCATATTGTACTAACTCCTAGTATGTTTTTATTAAGGTTTATTGAACTGGATCATAGTGATGTTAAAAAAATACTTTTATTAAATACAATTTTGACTTTATGGATTTTCTCAAACAATTTGAATAAGTTTCCATGGTACAAAACAGGATTCATCTGTCCCTCATGTACATTTGTGTAAACAAGTATTGAAGTTGAATTCTTACCACAGGCAGTTTTTTCACTAAGCATATCTTTCCTAAATAATTTCCAAATTTCAGTCTAGCTCAAATGAAATAAGCACAGCATTCAAAATTCAGTTAGATTTGTCTGATGTTAAATAAAATACAACCACAAAAATACTGGAGTGTCTCTCCACATCCCCCAACCAATGTCAATTTCTTTTTTTTCTAACACTTTTTAAAAGAACTATCCACAATGTTTGGTATGTACTATGTAGCAGGTGTATACTATAGAGTGACAGTTTTAGAATAGTTTGAGAATATGAGTCCTGATTCTTCCACTTACTAGGTCAATAATTTTCTTTGTTTGGGGTTAAATTTTCTCCTATATAAAATACAGAGTTTAGGCTAGATAATCTTTGATATTCTTTCCTTCCCTAAATCTGCATTTCCTTCAATATTTCCATCTGTGATTTCCATGCTATCCTTGTAAGGAAGGATAATTAAATTATTTTGACTATGTCAACATTTTTAGAGAAATATTTAAAATATGGATAAATTGAACAATAAAATACTGCCAACAGATATCTATGACTCCTTAGAAAAATATAGAAATTTTCTCATATAAACTCTTTGCCTGATATCTACAGTTTAAATCCAATATTTAAACCCTATACAGCATTTAAACCAAAGTTGCTTGATATAAAGGGAACCAGAGTTCCCCAGCCCATCCCCCACTCCCCAATATGTACTGTTTTAATTAACTGTTTCTGTGGATGTACAATATATGCTTTGGGAGAAATGAATAAATAGCAATGCAAACTGCATCATAAAAAGAATCATCCTGCATGGTTCGAATATCAGGGCTTGTTTTCCCTTGAAGTTTGTTGTGTGTGGTGTGACCACGGGTTGGTTAAATATATATACAAAGGAATCTCATTCATGCAGTGCAGTGTTGAAATGATGCTAATATTAATGAGCATAATTCTCCCTACTGTCAACACTAAGGCTTGGTGGGTGGCAGGCCAAGCCAGATGGGGAATAGTCAGGGCATAGTGACCAGACAGTTCTGCTAGGAATGGGGCAGGCAGTCTGGGGATGTCCCAGCATGGGGCATTAGGAGGAAATCTGGATTGGTGGGGGAGCAACAGGACAGTATGGAGAGGAGGTCTAGCCAAGACATCATCTGTTGTTGGGGAAGTAAGGCATTGGGCAGTGTAGGGGGTGGGGGGTTGCATCTTGGCAGATAAACTGAGTGTGATGTAGGGGCAATCTGTTGGTAGGAAGTAGGTGGAGCTGCAGGTGGCTAGGTGGAAGGCATCAGAATCAATAGAGTAGCCTGCCACAAAGCTAAGGGTTAAAAGCAGAACTCTATCTACTCCTTGGAAGGACAAGTGAAAGCAAGATAGGGATATTATCCCAGAAGAATCTCTAATCTCAGTTTGACTATAAGATGTTAGGCTATAATAATTGCCTAATATTGGTACCAGAGTAAGAATTGAATTACAGTAGAATAGGACAGAGACCTAATTTACTAAAGTTGAGATGTAAAGGATAAGGCAAAACCAAGTTACTAGAATCAAAGTACAAAAGTAGCCAATAGCTGAGCTAATAGCAAAATGAACTTAATATTGAGAAACAGATGCATTAAAATTTCTGGCTGTCTGCATAATATTAACAATGCTTCTAGGGCCAAGACTGGGACTGAGTCTGTAGGTGGATATTAATTAAATGTTCCCAAATAGATAGCTATAGATATGAGAAGGCAGACATCTTCAACCAACCCATCAATCAGCCCATCATAAATCTATTGAAAAGCATTTATTAAGCAGTTAATACATGCCAAACACTGTGCTGAGCATTGTAGATAGAAAGAAAGACAAAAACAGCCTTTACTCTCAAGGAGCTCCTTGTCTGATGAGAGAGTAAGCCTATAAGTAACCAGATATGTACAAAATACATTTAAAAGTGATTGAAGGTAATGTCAGGGATGAAAGCACTAATATCTAGGAAGACTGGGAAGGGTCCTTTACAGTAGATAGAATTTCAAATGAGTCTTGAAAGAAGCCAAGGAAACTAAACTATCATAAAAAGTTAAACTTTTTTTTTTTACTTTTAGAAGGCCTTTATAAAATAATAGGATATTCTCAAAATTTTAGGAAAAAATTAAGCTATTAATACTTAATAAGATCATAAAAAAAGTCAGAGCAGGAAAAGATCTTAGAAAGCATGAAGTCCAACTTCTTCATTTTATAAGTTAAGACAACTGAGACACAGAGAGTTTGTGCAATTTGCCTAGACTCACCCCGCTGGTAAGAGGCTGGGATTTTTATTAAAATTCAATTCTTGCTACAAAAAGTGAAACTATTAAAGCTTAAAATTTTGTCAAGGTCATCCTGTATGTTGATATCCTCCTCCCTACTTTTTTTCCTTTTGAATTACTTTTGGCTTAAGCAGAAAATAGTTTCCTTTACCACTGAAATGTTACCAAGGAGAGTAAAAATGTGGCATCATGATATGATAGGTATTCTTCATGATCAAAATAAAATTACATCCAAAAGTTGGAAGAGATCCTAAATATTACAGCATCCAAAAATACAGACACTGAAACCCAGGGAAGGTAAATAACTTGACAAGATCACATAAGTAGAAGAAGTAGCTATGATGAGATTGACACCATGGATAAAGTCTGGGACTTGAAGACAGAAAGAGCTGGGTTCAAATAATACCTCATTCTTTTACTAGCTGGGTGATTCTGGGGAAGTTATTTAAAACTATTTGTGCTTAAGTTGTCATTTGTAAAGTGAGATGATAGGACTCTATGGCTTCAAAGGTCCCTTCCAATTCTAAATCTATGACCTTTTGAATTTAGGTTCTTTAATTCTAAAGGCAATGCTGTCTCATTGAATCATGCTGTTTATACCTGTTATCTCTCTCCTTTTCTGTCTCTGTCTGTCTCTCTCTTTGTTTCTCCTGCTCTGCTTTTCTCTCTATGTCTTTCCATCTTTCTCTCCCTTCCTTCTTTTTCTTCCCCACCACTGCCATCAGTATAAATCTATGGGGGATTTCCTACATATCTTTAAAATAGCTCTTTTTACTAGGGTTGGGGGGGCATTGGGCTGAGTAATTAATGTAAGGATAAATGTAGCACCGTACAGAGTTTAGAAATCATATCTGATGCATTTGGAGTTACTTGTTGCTGTAATGAAAAGAACATGCTTCTTTTCATGGATAATAACTTTTGACTTTCTGGACAGCTCTTTTGTTTTGTTTACTTTAGCATAAAGTATTCCACTCTTTAAAATATTACTCTCTCTTTTATCTGTTTTGTAGTATTAAAAATACATCAATGTGTTTATGTTTAAAAAAGGGAAATGTCAAAAACATTTTTATAGGATCTTTCTTTTCATCTTTGTTTTTAAAGGGTTTTGAAAGGGAATGACATTTAGATCCTATTCATTTTCTTTATTTTTTGGAAAATGTTTATTTTTCTATTAAAGGAAGAAAGGAAAAAATCATTTAAATAACCTACTATGTGTTAGACATTGTACTAAATGCTTTATAGATATTATGTCATTGGAGCCTCACAACAAATGTGGGAGATAGTTACTATTATCTTTGCTTTGCAGTTTAGCAAACTGCAAAAAATGGTTAAGTGGGTTTAGCAAGTTAAGTATATAGGCCACATTTGAACTTGGGTTATTTCTTCATCCAGGCCATCCTTATCTATACTCCCTTCCATCTACATATATTTAGGCATTTTTCATGTGTTAGTTGTATTGTATAATAGAAAGATTCTATATTTAAAGTCAAAAGACCAATGTTCAAATCATGGGTCTTCTATTTTATTTGTGAGATCTTAGGGGAATCATTTATCCTACCTAGACTTTAGTTTTCCCATCTGTAAAATGGGTAGTGAGATGATTAGATCAAGAATACTTAGGCTGGAGCCCCTGAACTTTTAAATAAAATTTTCAATAACTATAAAATAATATAAAACATATTTTAATATATTTGACTTTCTTTGTAATCCAGAACACATTATTTTATGCATTTAAAACATTTAAAAACAATCTTTTGAGAAGGTATCTATCGACTTCAACAGACCACCAAAAGGTTTGGTGACACACAAAAATGATTGATTCCTTGTATGGATCTCTAAGGTCCCTTTGAGTTTCCAAATTTATCATCTTCCATACATATTTTAACATATTCCCAAATATAGTGGTTCAAGATATTTACTTTTGTAATGTTAGAGCTTCTCTTAAGGCTGAAAGATTCACTGAATAATGTTTCTGTTCTTTTAAAACATTATTCACCTTGGGGATAATTTCCATATTTTGATAAGTGTCATATAAACTCTAAATCATTGAGAAAGTCCTGGGAAAATCTCAGGTACCAGTGGCCTTAGCTTTTGGAGTTCCTATACAGAATATAGGTTCTTTTGCTGTGGTAATATAGAATAGAAAGCTGTAAAAGTTTAGATGTAGAACTAAGATTTGCCCTTCCTCTCTACTGTAGAGGTAAGGTGAAAAATGCTAGTATAAATCAAATCTGTACCTTTTAGTTCTGGGTGGGAAATACACTGAAAAAGGAATGTTTTTCCCCAATAGTAAAATCAGACTGTAGTAGATATAGACATTACCAATCAAAAGGTTTTTTGTTATCAACAATATAAATGGAAGTAGTAGAAATCCATATTGTATCTTTAAAAGTGAGTTAATAGTCCCATTCTCTGAGTTGGAATTTATTAACTGAGCACTTCAAGGAGTATATAAAGTAAAGAAACTTTGTGGATTATATTTTACGGTTTCTTGTAGCAGGAGCACTTATAGCTCAAAATGTGGGTAAAAATGTCATGCTCCTACTCCATCATTCCATGGTTCCCTTTCTAATAAAAACTTATCAAATAAAATGTAACCCCTCTAAACAAGGCAATGAATGCCAAAGTTGGTAAGTACAAATAATGAAATTCTTAGAGTCATAATTCTTTGTCAATGTTGTACCTAGAGAGATTGTCTGAAATTATCCATGTGTACAAAATGTGTGCAAAATGGGTCTCTAAGGGTTTTTGCAAGAAATATAGCTTTTAGACCAGGCGTAGTAATATATATATATATATATATATATATATATATATATATATATATATATATATATATATATATATGTATATGTATAAATTCCTGCTACTAGGGATGATTGAGGCCAATAGATCACCTAAATTTGGAGTTCTGAGCTTCAGTGTGAAAAAGATACTCAGGGCCATGCTAAATCAAGCACCAATAAATTGAGTTCCTGGGGGATGGGTATGGTGGTGATTATCCAAGAAACGATGAACTGACCAAAGTTGGAAATGAAGAGATCAAGTCAATAAACAATGAAGCTGAGCCAGAGAAAAACTAGGTGAGATAGGAAAAAGCACTCAAAAAAAAAAAAAGAAAAATTATAACTTTTTGTATTTTCTACTCTTTTCATGGTTATACTTACCATATTTACATTTATTATAAATGTCTATAGCCCATGTAATTGAGTAATTCATTTCCAATTTTTTAAAACAGCAAAAATGAATTAGAAAAGATGGAGGAAGAATATTTAGAAACAATGTTCACAATTTCTTTTGATCTTTCTCCATATTATTTCATTTTTACCTTGGAACTCTGACACAAAAAATCCACTAGACATTCTTTATCTCTTGCTTAATTATCTCTGTCCCTAACTATATGATTCTGAATTTGACACCTTATGTTTTATCTTAGTCCTATTTGATTGTAAGTCACTATCCTGTTTTAGGGTTCTAATTGCTTCATGCCTGGATTGTTTCAATAGCCTCTCATTGGCCTCCCTGCCTCATCTTTCCTTGCTCCAGTTCATTCTCTACTTTTTGTTAAAGGAATTTTTTATTTTGGTTTTTAAATCTATTTATTTATTTGTTTATTTTGGCGAGGTAATTGAAGTTAAGTGACTTGCCCAGAATCACACAGCCAATAAATATTAAGTTTCTGAGGTCAAATTTGAACTCTGGTCCAGGGCCAATGCTCTATCCACTGTGCCATCTAGCTGTCTCTCAAAGGGATTTTTAAAAAGCACATAGTGATACCCACTAATCCAATAAACTTCAGTGCATCCTTATTGCCTCCTTGATCAAATACAAAGCTGTTGACTTTTAAAGTCCTTTGTAACCTTACCACTTTCTACTTTTCCTTCCACTTCTATATATACTCTGACTAGTGACACTGACTTCCTTGCTGGGCTCACTGCTATTTCTTGTAAGCAATATCCCATCTCCCAACTCTGCATTTTTACTGGCTATTTCCCATGCTGAGAATGCTCTCTCATTGCTTCTACCTCACAACTAAAAACATACTTTCTCCAAGAAGCCTTTCCTAGTACTCTTTAATGCTAGTACTTTCCCTCTGAGATTATTTTCAATTTATTTTGTATATATTTTGCATCTACATAGCTTTCATGTTGTCTTCTCCCATCATAAGCTCCTTGAAGGCAAGGATTATTTTGTCTTTCTTTGTACCACTAGCACAATGCTTGATTCATATCAGGTGCATAATAAATATTTGCTGACTTAGAATTGTTTCTTATTTGTCTGTATCCCATACAGTGCATAAAGTATGTACTTAATTTATGTTTGTTGAGTGAATGGATGGTTTCACTTTCCATTTTATCCATAAGGTCATTATCCCATTTTTCATTTACCACTCTTCCCCTAATTTATATCTTCTTCCAGTTTTCCTAATGGTCTTTCATTAGTTAGCTTGGAATGAGACAAAACAGCTATAGTAAAAAGGGTACTGGGAAATGAAATCAGAAGACATGGGTTAAAGCCTCACCTGTTGAATAACAATGGGAAAGTCCTTTCATTTCTATGAAATTCCATTTCTTTCTTTGTAAAATGGAGATAATATTTACATCATTTACAGCCTGCTTTGCAGGCTGTAAAGTACTAAGTTGTAATATTCTTCTCTAAAATGTAATGTTCTCTGGGAACAGGTTTCTTGGGGGACTTCCGGGAGAAGCCTTAGTTTCAGTTCAATAATCACCCCAAATGCAGCCAGGTATTAAAGTCCAAATCCTTTATTGTCTCTTTCCAAGTCTTGGCTCCTTTCCTGTGGCCTGGTTAGCTTTCTTAGAGGCCTTCTATAGCCTTGGCTCTCCCCGACTGAATCCTGGTTGAGGCTCCTAGTTTATATGTGCTCTCTTAAAGATGTGAATCGTGTAGAACTATACTAAATACTAAGTACATGTACTGAACTAGAGAACTGTTAAGCACTATGCTAAATTACATAACTATTAAATTACATAACTATTGTCTCTATCAATTCCACTGACTTAGGACCTTGTAAGAATCCTTTGTTTCAAGTTCAGAGTTCTGGCCCATAACACTAAATAGATGTCTTGCTTTTATTAGTCACTATTTTCTGCTTATACTGAAAATGAAAGAGGAAAATCCCTCATAACCTGGGTGTAACTACTTTTGCATTTGGTCTTTTGTATTATTCAAGATTACAAAAACTCAGAAGCATTGACTTCTTCACTGCACTAAATTAGAGGAAAGAAAAAGCAAAAAACACCCATATTGCCCTTGTCAGTAATATTTTAAAAAATAACTGCACAGAAGTGTCAGGAACTCTATGCTCAAAAAGAAGTCTCTTTAGAAAACTATCCTGGGAGTCAGCAGAAAAGCAGTTGGGCCCAGAATAAAAGTGGGCAGTCTCAATAACTATCACTTCATTAGTCTTCCTTTTTAACTCTTAAAAAAATGTAATATTTTTATTTTCCCCAGTTACATATAAAACTTTTTTACATTTGTTTTTAAAACTTTGGATTCTAGATTCTCTCCTTTCCTCCCCATGTTCAGTCTCCATTAAATGAAGGCACATGTGAAGTCATGCAAAACATTTCCATAAAAATGATATTGCAAAAGAAAACATATTGCTGAGAATAACAAAGTCATTCATAGCTGATCATCCCATAACATTGCTATTACTTCCTCTACAATACATTTCATTTTGTTTGAGTTCATGGAGGATTTTCTAGGACCCCTTTTATCTCTTAACACTTGCCCCACTTCTCATAGCCACTGAACATCAGCTGAATAGAGAAGCAGAGGAAGAGAGCAAACTATTGCTGGCTTCACTACCTATAGCAATTATGTGTATATTTTAATGACAAGGATTATGTTCATTGTCCAAGCCTCCATTTGGGACCTCTTGCATAATGTTCAGGAGTAGTGTCTTTGGAGCAATGACCAGACAATAATGTTCACACTTTCTATAGGACATTCCTGACTTGTGGATAGGATGGTATGATGAAATTTCCTCATCAATTACTGAATTGCCATATCAACTCTGACTGTGCCAATGGGCCATTATAAACCCCAAGCTATTTACAATTGGTTGAGACCACATATCCTGTCTTTTGGTACATGTGGGCCTCATAAGGATATCTGTGTGAAAGTATCCTCTATTGGGATTAAAAACATATAACTTTATATCATTCAGAGGGCAGTACTGACACTGTCTTAAAATGTAAAAAATCATGGGATGTTTGAAATTGATTTTTAAATGTTTTACCTTTTAAGGACATGGTTTACAGTTTTGAATAGCCTCTCAAATGTTAAAATGCAGAACACTGGAACATCAAAGAAAATGCTGAACATTTATCATTATAGGTTATGTAGTCAGCGCACAAATATGCTTTTTCCCTTGGTGCCCATAGTAAGTGATGGATATCTAACTGGAATGGATATCAGACAAACCACTATTTAGCTAGAGGCAAGAGCTTAGTGGTCTAGGAATCAGATTTGGCATACTCAGACTCTGGAACAGCATGTTCAAATGCCGATAATTTTGACTCAGACTTCTGAGGTGGGGAAATTTAGTACCAAGTGATTTTTCCAAAAGAGACCTTAAAATCTCCAATTATACTGAATGATAATGAATCCTATAGATCTGGTAGATCTTAGTAGGACCTTTTCTATTCAAGGTAAGTATTTTCTTCCTTTCCTGTGTTGTTTCAATGTCATTCCATGAAGTTTTTATGGCATGCAACTAAACCAATTGAATAGACAAACAGTTTGCACATGTGAGCTTGCCTTTTCTTTTCAAATGGCTTATTGAGACATGTGCCCTGATTTCAGTCAATGGATCTATGATCAAGGGGCTATGAGATCATCATATCAATCTCTGTCTCCTTTTCTTAAGCCTGATCTCCAGCAGCCCTGCAAACTTTCTTTAATGATATAATGTAGAAGCTGAGTTCACCACAATTACTTTTTTTTATTATCCTTTTGAATGACTCAGGAGAGAGAGAGATCCAGAAGAAACATGGGATCATATAATTACTGGAATTAAACCTAGAAAAGACTTTGCAGGCCACTTTTTCTAAACCTTTCTTTTTTACAGTTGAAGAACTGAGCACAAAGAAGTTAGGTGACTTGCAAATAGTCAGTCACACAGTAAATATTTAATATGGAATTTGAATCTATTTTTCTGACCCCAATTTCAGAGTTCTATCTATTATGCTTCCTCCCAAGAAGTAGAACTAGGTTCAGAAGTCAAACTCTTCATAAAGATGACTTGTCTGTCATTTTGTCAAAATTCTCTGTGATAATGGTGCCTAAAACTTATAAGAGAACTGGAAGTGAAGGTTAAATCACAATTGAGGGAGCAGGGTTATAATTCTCTATGATTGTCTCCTGGTTAGAGGGTTCCATGTGTGCTTCTGAGTAAACTGGTCACAAGGTATTTGTCATCATGTCAGAGAATCATAGTTTTCTGATATGAAAATTTTGGCAATGATTCAATTCAATTCAACAGAGGTTGATTAAGCATTTACCATGTACAGTGTTCTGTGTCAGGGGTAACCAGATAGCAAAACTGGTTCTAGCTGCTCTTTGGGCACAAGGGAAATGCTAGATAAGTTTGATCATCTAAAGTGCCTTTGCCATGCATTTATATGTATGTTTATATGTATTTATACTTTGCATGACTGTACCATTTAAAAAACTGGATTTAGAAGAAAAATCAAGAAAAGTTTAAAGTTTATAATATGATGCCTTGTGGGAAAATGGATCAAGTGTAGAATGTGAATTCAGAAGTATAGGATTCAGACTCTGGCTTTGCTTCTGGCTTCTGGCCTTGAAGAAGTCACTTTACCTTATGATACCACAGTTTCTTCATCTGTAAAATGAAGGACTTGAACTAGATGAATTCTAAGGTATTCTAGGTCATCCAGGCTTTTTGGATGTTAGACTCCCCCACCCCAGTTACTCTTCAGTCTAGTGACATTAGTCTCTTGGATGTTCCATGAATAAGACACTTCATGTCTAGACCTCAGGCATATTTTCTGGCTGTCCCTCAAGCTAGGCATTTTCTCCATCCTCAGCTTTGTCTACTGGCTTCACTGATTCCTTCAAGTTTCAGCTAAAGTCCCACCTTCTACAAGAAATCTTTCCAATCCCTTTTAAATTTAGTGCCTTTTTCTGTTAATAATTTCCTATTTATCTGGTATATAATATGTTTCTACTTACTGTTTGCTCATCGTTTCCCTCATTAGATAATAATATCCTCAAGTACAGGAATGAACTTTTACCCTTCTTTGTACCTCCAGTACTTAACACAGTACCTAGTATATATAAGTGCTAATAAATGCTTATTGACTGACTCTCAGGATATATTACCAGTTCTAAATATGATTCTACATATTTATTCCAAACAGTGACTTGTGAGCCACATCCAAGAGAAAACAGATTCAACCCCAAAATGTGATATCCTGTCTGACCTCTAGAACAGCATGTACTAATGGAGTGATTTTTACATTAAGATACAGAAAACCTGGATTTGACAGCATGTTATGATATGAGTAGTCTATGACCTGGGATATATTACTTTATCTCTCTGGGCCTTACATTTTTGACCTGTCACCTGAGTAGGTTAGGCAAAGTGATCTCTAAGTTTTCTTTCAGCTCTGTATGTCCATGAATATGGTCATGCTGACTAAAGGCACTGCAAGAGACTGAAATATAAAAGAAAAATTGGTATCCCAGGTCATTTTTCACCAATAGTGTCTAATTCCTGTCCTTTGGTGAAATAAATAAATAGGCTATCTATATAACAGGCATTCTTTGTCCTCTTTTTTTTTTTTCTTGTGTGTGTTGCTAAATCAAAGGTTTTTTGAGAATTATTTATTTCATATAGCAGGCTGCTTCTGTAGTCTTCCTCAGTTAGATGCAATCAGGATGTTTCTCTTTTTCTGTCTCTGTCTCTCTTTTTGTGTATCTGTCTCTCTATGTTTCTTTCTTTATTTCTGTGTGTGTATCTGTTTCTCTTCTTCTTCCTTACCTACTCTCCTCTTTCTCTTTCATTTCTCTCTAATATGACTGTCAGACATGAAATACTTCAATCTCCAAAGACTGTATGCCACTCAACAAGCAAAGGAGAAACATATGGTGGGCATAAATAGGCTATAACAGATTAACAAAAATGAATTTCATACAAGAAACAATAGAGAAAATACCAACAAAGGGTTACAGCACCAGAAAAGAAGGTAGTAAACTCATTCTTAAGACTGAAGCCTCTGTGCTGAACAATCACCTCCCTTATGTTAGTAGACTAATCACATTGAGTAGAAAATTTGGGGAGGATTTATGGGAAGGTGTGAATTTGAAGAGTAGCAGAGATGGAGAAAATATTGATGGGTTAAATTCTTTATTAGTGTGGGGAGTATTCACATCAATGAGATTAAAGAACAATTAAAGTAATGAAATATATTTCTTTGTAAAATTAATTTATTTTAACATTTATTTTTTAAAATTTGAGTTCCAAATTCTCTTCTTCTTTCCAGTCCTTTTCCTTTCCGTTGAGAAGGCAAGTAATATGATATCAATTATACATGTAGAGTAATACAAACCATATTTTCATAATAGCCATATTGAAAAAAAAAACCAACCAAGAAACATACAGAAAGTGAATAAAGCATATTTCAATTGAACTCAAAGGTCATTAGTTCTCTTCTTGGAGGTAATCAGGATTTTTCATCATGAGTCCTTTGGAATTGTCTCGATAAGAGTAGCTTAATATTTTACACTCGTTCATCCTTATAATATTTCTTTTATATGTACAATATTATCCTGATTCTGTTCCTTCCCAGGTTCTTTTTAATGTCCATCATTTTGTATAGCACAATAAAATTAAATCACAATAATATATCATAGCTTGTGGAGTCATTCCCCAATTGATGGACATCCTTTCAATTTCCACTGAAATATATTTTAATGCAGATAAATAGATTAATGGATTTCTTTGAATATTTGTAATGAATACCAAGTTAAAACATTGTTACTCTATAATGCTTAAGTGACTAGAACATTCTTTTGACCAGAATAACCTAAGCATTATGATTCACTAAGTTTGTTTCAGATGGAAAGGTGAGGTAATCATACCACTATTCATATAAACCCATAAAATCTACCTCACTATTTTATGAATATATCATGTGGACCATCTGTGCCAGAGTTTCTCTGTTTTAAGGGGAAATGCAGTAATAATACTATAGTCAGGATAGTTTTGCCATCCCTTCCTAAAAGCAATTTTCTAAGTGTTTTGAATGTCATCAAATAACTCTCATTACCTAATGATCTGATTTCCCAATATTATATCAATATGAATTTAAAAAAAACATGTTAACAGAATCACAGTAAAGTCAACCATCATTTATCTGATACCCATTATGTGCCTGGCTAAGAACTGGGATTAAAGAAAAAGCAAAAGAAGTTTTTGCCCTTGAAGAACTCATACTTTCATGGTGGAAACAAGACACAAAAGACAACATCAAAGACTTCAGAGGTGATCTAGTGTTGTGCTAACTTTGACACTGATAATTAACACCAAGAAAGCATAGGTTCTCTATCAGCCAACATCACATTATCCATAGTGGACTCGATGGTTATAGCACAAGCAGAAATTTTGAATGCTATAGATAAATTCACTTACTTTGGCAACATACTTTCCAGGGATATTCACATAGATGATGGAATAATGAATGCACTCTCAAAACTAGCTCAGTATTTTGGAGGCTCCAAAAGAAAGTGTGGGGCAGAAGTACTAGACTACGTACCAAACTGAAGGTCTATAGAGCCATTGTGTTGGCTTCATTGTTTAGGTCTGTGAAATCAGGAAAATCTATCATTTCCATACTAGGAAACTGAAATGCTTCCATCTGATTTGTCTTAGGAAGATTCTGAATATCACCAGATAAGATAAAATGCCATATATTGAGGTCTTCTCTAGAGCTGAACTTCAAAGCATTCAAAGTCCAATAGACTGACAATGGAGCTTGATGTCAAATATATGTTTATCTAAAAGACAATTTTATGGACAATTAGCATGAGGCAAGTGCTCAAATAGAGGTTGGAAGAAACAATACAAAAAAACCTCTCAAGGTCTCTTTGAAGAACTTTAGTATCAAGTGTGAGACATGAGAGATTTTTGCCACAGCACCACCCAGCATGGCTTGCTCACATTAAAGAAAGCAATGTAGCACAAAGAAAATGTGAAATGTTGAAATCTAAAGACATCATCCCAAATGTTCAATTGGACTGTTTGTATCTGAACTATGGTAGAATTTTCTGAGCCCATATTGACTACAGTTAAACACATTGTACCTTGACCCCAATATTCTTAGATCATTGGTTCTCTTTCAGTTCAGAGGCCCAATAAATAGTGATAGAACTGAGACTTCAGTTCAATATTTTTGACTTGAAGTCTAGTGTTTTTTTTCCACTGTACTGGGCTGCCTTACTGCTCACTTACTTTCTCCATCACTTTCAATAAACATGATCCTAAAACATAGGTTTGATTATATTATTTTGTTGTTCAATTCTTGCTTCTGTTGTTCTTGGTTACTTTTTGTATGAAATACAAACAGTAGCCAGAGCTTCTGCCTTCTCAGGAGAGTTCAACAGGACTTTTTATGTAATCAAGTCTTCACTCAACTTGCTCTGTTTGCTACATGATGCTCCATCTTCTCTCTCTGAAGTTTTGCAGAGACTGTCCCCTATCCTCTTAGAATCCTGGACTTCCTTCATGGGTCATCCTTTGATCTGAGAATTTCCCTAATCTTCCTAATTGTTAGTCATTCTACCCCCGTATTATTTCAAATATGTTTTGCAATTACTTGTTGTATCCACAATCTTCTTTTCCTTCCTGGTCCATTCAGTAGTTAAGTAATTTTATCTATCTATCTATCTATCTATCTATCTATCTATCTATCTATCTATCTATTTCTCTAAAAAAGGAGAGTTGATTTCACAGCTTTATCTCTTAATGATTCAATCAAATGATAAATATTTGCCAAATGTCTATGAAATAGAAAAGAGGTAGTGGAATGCCATTACAACTATGTCCTTTGAAAATAATAGTTCTTTTTTGAATAATTCTATTGCACTTTCTCCATATATAACCTGAAGCAATTAGTGCAAGCATAGCAAAATCCCAACTATTATATATTTCTTTACAATGAACACAATTATATAAAGTTGGACTGATAATCTACAGATTTTGTGCATTGATATGTTCATATAGGTAGTAGAGGCACTACAAATGGACAATGAGTTGGACTAAACATAGGGATCCTAGTGGATTGGATTGTCTATGGAAAATTGCAAGGTTCTTTTAATGATCCAAAATTTATCTCTGAACAAAGGGACATCATTTAAAAATATTTTTAAAATATTAATATGAAGTCAGTCAATAAACAAGAATGACTATGCTAGTCTTTTGGCATTGCTATATGACAGAGAGATGGGAAAAAACAGTTTCTAAAGAATTGAAAATTAATATTATCCAGAGGGTGATGTCAAACTCTATGGTAGGAGTTAGGAGGATGCAACATATTATAAACAAAGTTATGGAAGAGATATAGAATAAAAGATCTCATTCAAGAAATTTGTAAGGAGGAAGAAGAAAAGGAGAAGGAAAGGGAGGAGAAAGAAGAGGAAGAAGAACATGAAGAATATAAAGATGAAAATGATCTGGGCAGCTTGTACAGTGGGAAAAGACCTAGATTTAAGTTAAAGAATGTAAGATCAAATCCTGCCTCTGATACTTATTACTTGTATAACCATAGTCACTCTACTCTCTGGGTCCCAGTAAATTGTAAAGGACTTGAAAGACCTTTCCTGTTCTAATTCTATGATCTTGTGACATAGCAATAGTAAAGCAGAATAACCGATTGAGATACTAGGTGCTCCATTGATATTCTTGAGATATCAAGGGAAACTGAGAAAGGTTTTTGCCACTGGATTCAATCCCATGTCAAATTTATGGGAGGATATGAATTAGGGTCACAGAAGATGGGTGAGCATGCATAGTTTGCTATTTACATTATAGGAAGTAATAAATTGATAAAATCACAAGTCTATTGGAATTTGAAAGTCCTTCAGAGTATCTTTCTCTGAGAAAAGAATAGTATAATGATAAAAACATAGGTCCCAGAATAAGAAGACCTACTCATGTTATCTTGCTGTGTGACCTTAGTTCTCTGGACCTTAGTTTTATCATTTACAAAATGAGTCAATTGACCTTGATGAGTTCCAAGCTTCCTAAAAGCATATCATATATGAATTCAAAATGGAGTTTATACAGTATGATATTTTTCTGAATACCGTGTGATCCTCCCTTGAACATCAGAATATTACTGATGGGGAAACTGAGATACAAAGAATTTCATTGTTACATGCAAGGTGACCTAAGGAATTAGTGAATTAGTGATAGAACTAGGGATTTAAATATTTCTTTTGTCTTTGGATTCCAGTAACATATTAATGATACTGCATACCTTCTGGAATTATATTTAATTTTGAATGTTCATTAGATCTGAGCCAACCTCATAAGGAACCTAATTTTATTTAATTAAAATATATCCTTCATTTTTAATGGCTATACTTAAACAATTATTTTTTATTACAATCTTGTGTATTTAATTTGGTTCAACAGTTCTAGAGAGTAGATATAATCTCCCTCCACTTTCATGATGATGCCTTATTGCCTGAAAACAGAGTTGCTTCCAAATGTCAGTCTTCAGGATGTTCTCTGAAGCCACTTCCCCTAGCCCCTCATCCTAGACTTTATCTTTATTAATGCATTATTTAATCTGGCAATGGGAATGGAAGCAGGTGATATATTTCCTTCACTATAGGCAGTGTTTTTCTAGAGAATTATTTTCCCATGTAGACCAGATTTTCAACATTTTTATTTTTTATTGGTTATCATGTTGGGGTGGCTACGTGATGGTTGGTTTGTTAGGATCACCTATGAGATGCTAGAACAGATTCTTTACTAGCTTGCAAGAAATAGCGACTGTGACCTAATGTAAGAATTTAACAGAAGAGGAAGAAAATTTAACAGTTATTTAATAGGCACAAAAGGACCTGGAGATCAAACCAGAGAGGCCCTCTGATTCCATGCCAAAGTTACCATACCATATGGATTTCCTCGACACAGGGCATTCATTTCAGGTCTATACTTGGCTTTCAGGAAAAGAATAATATTATTCCTCTGAATATAGGAAAGCATGTGCCTGTGTCAAAGTGTGGAAGGCTTCTTTTAATAAAAAAGGAAAACTCAGGAAAATGCAGCATTTAATACAGCATTTATATTTCCCCTGATTAATTTAATTAGCCTCTCTGGTGCAAACTTACCTAAAAAAAGCATAGCATCCAAAGTGAGGAGGCCACCTTCCTCTGGAGTTGGGCTGGCATTTTGGCCCAAGTTCAGTCTGGGTAATTATGTATTACCTACTTGTGTTCCTGTAAACTGTTCCAATTAGATAGAAGGAAAGTTTTTTTTTTTTTTTTTTTTTTACTTTTGCTGTGGGATGGTAAACAGCTTGCTGATACAGCAAGGTCACCTGTGAACTGAAAATACGGGAGATAAATATGAGCAATGTTTTGCTTTTTTAATTTTTCTCTTTTGTTTCTGATTTCTTCAGTGTTAGGAAATCTGGGACAGCTACGTGGCAGAGTGACTGGAGCACTGGCCCTGGAATCAGGAAGAACTGAATTCAAATCCATCCTCAGACACTTACTAGTTGGGTAAGCCAGGGCAAATCACTTAAGCCCATTTGTCCCTGCTCTTGAAAAACAAAATTACCCCCAATCCCATGTAGTTTATAATTTTAAAAATAATATTTATTAATAATTTGAAAATATGGTTCCTTTGTCCCCAAAATTAATTAGACATTTGCCTGTGACCTGTGAAATAAGTCATCTTTTGAACTTTTCTAGGTAGACTACAGTGGGGAATTAAACAAAAGTTGCCTGCTCTCCCTGAAAACTGTGCCTAAAATCATGGCACCATTGCAATTGCTACATACCAGAGTAATAAAGGGGAGACAACATAATTCCCCTTCTAACCAATTAATTATGGAACTAAAATTCCAGGACCTTTAAATATTTTGTTATAAACTTGCATTATTTAAAATTCTAAGTAAAGAGACTGACAATAACAACTGTATTTAAGATGCAAACTTCAGTGAATGCATGTGGCACAAGAAAAAGAGGGCAGATGATATTGTTTTCTTTTCTGTTGGATGGAAATTATCTGTATTTTTTCCAACATATTAGATCAGAGAGGATGGCATCTTCAAAACATAGGTAGCTCAAGTAAGTGTAGACAATATTATCAAGAAAGGTGTAGCTTTTTCTTAGGATTATGTTTTAAGTCACAATCATACTTCCCACTGACACACATAATGATTTTGTTTTGTAGAAATAGATATTTTCATTTTTTCAAAAGCTAGAGAAGACTTCTGAGAGCAGGGCATCCTGACTTGGAGTCTGTGGATAGATTTCACAGTGGGGCTCCAAGGAGTTGGAAATAAATTGTATCTTTAATTTGAATATGATGAGTTTTGTTTGTAATTTTATTCACTTTAAAATATCCTTTTAAGAAAGGCTCCAAAGATTTCACCAGACTTCCAAAGGGGTATATGATATTAAAAAAGGTTAAAAACCCTAAAAGAGTAAGAATTTAGATTTTTGAATGATATGAAAATTCTTCATGAGTTAGGGTGGGAAGGACAATTACAGTGTTAATAGTATATAGGAAATAGCTAGAATTTAATGACATTCTCTCATTATCAGTACAATTAGACACAAATAGCCCAGTCCTTAAGTTACCAAATGAGGAAGTAATGGATGGTACTTAAGGAGATACATCTGGGTAAACCCAAAGAAGAAATCTATACTGGACCTAACATTTTTAAAAAGGCACTTGGGGATTAATTTTCAAAATATTCCAAAGAGAAAAAAAGATTCCAGATGAGTAGAAAGGAAGCTATCAGAGAACATACACACATGTATGTGTATATAATATAAATGCTTATGTTTATATACATATATGGTAAAGGAGATATCATTAACTTCTATTTCATCTTTATAAAATCTTTGTGAAACTAATCTATGCATATATCTAGGGCATCCATGAAGAAAATATGATGAATAAATAAGGAAATTTTAACAGATATTTCACAGGCATAGAATTGTTTATTAAAAGATATAGAAAATACAATAACCTACTAAGTTTCTTGACTGTTTATTTCCCAAATCTGTCTAAATTAGTAAAACAATTGCCTTAAAGACTCTCCTCCAATAAGATGTCTCCCAGATATATGTTAAAATCATAGATCCCTTTAATAAATAGATCTACTGAGATGTCATTGTTGAAAAATCTCTTGATTATTAGAAAATTAAACAATGATATTCACCAAAGGGATTCATCAGTTTCATGAAGGATATCTGGCACAGAAATTTAATGAAAAGGATATCCCCTATTGATCATGAAGTACTCCAGTAGCTCTTTTCTGGACAATGTTAATCTGATTATAAAAATCCTCAGAATATTACAGGGACTTCTCATTGTGATCCATGATCACCCAAAATAGATAAACCTAGCAATCCACTTGGGACAAACTTAAGTTGATAAATATATATTGCTTAGATTATGGTATAGAGTTGAGTGAACTGGATTGCATTTGGATAATTATTCTGTATTTTCAATGATTTTAAGTTGGTCCTTTTAACACACACTATTTTTTACATTGATATTCTTATAATACCACAAGTAATGGACACTATTTTCTCTGAAGAATCAAAATAGGAAATGACCCAAAAGGAAACAGATAGATTACAATGAGGAAAATAGTCTATAATGTATTACCAATAATGACTTGTGTACAAATACTAGTGCAATTGATGATATCCAGGAATTTTTGGCCTGAAAGGGAGATGGATTATTTATATAAAGACAATGAAAGATAATTAGATTACTCTAATATCTATGGTAGCAATTTTATCTATCAAATGTTAAAAATATTTCCAAGAATGACTTCAACATATTGTATAGATCTTCTATGGAGTATATATATTCTGATATTTGTATGTTGAGCTGATCCTAATAAAACAATTTAACACACATGTAAACAAAAACTTATATTTGGATTAAAAGTCAACTTCACATGGAATACTATTATTTTATAACATTTTCCAAGGATAAAAGGGTATGAATGGTCTATAGTCTGGACCTTTTAGGGAATAACTATAGTAAAGAAACTATTGATCCATCGAGATATTTAAATATTGAAGAGGAATCAAAGACAGACAAGACTCAGGATGGATAAAATTATACTTTCATTTAGACTGAAATGGATACTTTTTTTAAAAATAGGAGAGTGAGTAGAATTAATCAATCTTCACTTGCTTCTTTTTTTCTTTGATATGGAGATATGGAATTATGGACCAGGAATAAAAATATATAAAAATAATATATATAATATTTATAATAATATATATATATATTATATATATATAATAATATATATATATATATATAATATATATAATATTTATAATAATATAAAAATAAAATATAAAAGAGAGATTGCTATAGATCTGGGGAAACTGTCCAGACTGTAACCTTAAAGGCCAATTTCCCCTCAAAAAGGATGTCTTGGGAACATCTAGAATAGGAAGCAGTAGCCACAAAGAGCCAAAATGATTTCATTAGGAATTAGTCATGGCCATCTAATCTCATTTCTTTTTTAAATTATATAAAAAAGTTATTTTACATAATCCAGGGAGTGCTAAAGATTATCTTATGAAAATATTGATAAAGTTCTCATTTTAGTGTTTTGTATTATATGGAGAGTTGTAGTATAGTATACTTCATGTACTTACATGAATTTTCAGCTGGCTTTTAATGATCATATCTCAAAACAACTGATTAATCTCAATGTCAAATTGAAACAAGTTTTCCATTTGAGAACCTCAGAGATCTGTTCCAATCTCTAATTTGCTTCATTATTTTTAGCAATTTGAATAAAGATAAGATGATACACTTATCACTTTTTCAAATGACAAAACTGGGAGGGAGGAATAGTTGCTGTGTTGAATTACAGTTGAAATGAAAAATATTCTGATAGTTGAAAATTACAAGCTGGTTTAAATAAAACAATTTCAATAAATATAAAAATAAAAAGCTTATTATTTAGATTAAAAGTCAATTTCACATAGAATGCTATCATGTTATAAGAAATGATAAGCAGTATGCTCTTAAAATAAACCTAAAAAGAACTTATATGTACTCAGGCAAAGTGAAATGAGCAGAACAAGGAGAACATTGTACATAGTAACAACAATATTATATGATGACCTACTGTGGATAAATTATCTATTCTCAGCAATACAATGATCCAAGATTATTCTGAAAGACTTATAATGAAAGGTGTCCACTTCCAGAGAAAGAACTGGTTGAACCTGAACACATACTGAAGACTTTTTCTTTATTTTTCTTGTTATTTTTTTGGTCTGTGTTTTCACATTTGACTTTATAGAAATGAGTTTTGCATGAACTGCACATGAATAACCTATGTCAAATTGTCTTCTCAATAGGGAGAAGAGGAGAGGAAAGAGAAGAATTTAGAACTCAAAACTGAAAAAGAATGTTAAAATTGTTTTTACATGTAATTGGAAACAACATATTAATTTAAAAAGAAAAAAAATCAATGTTACAAGTACAAAATGGGGGAAGTATGTCTAGACAGTGGTCTATATAAAAAGATGTGGAGAGTTAGTGGTCTGAACACTCAATATGGCTGACCAGTATGATATGCCAGACCAAAAACCCTAAGTTAACTTACATTTTCTTATGGGATACATAGTACCCAAGACTAAAGAAGTGATAACCACACTTTACTCTACCACCATGGTCATGCCACATTTGATATACTATATTAATTCTGACAATCAAACTGAATAGATGACCTTGCTTAGGTCTACAATATCTAGAGAGGAACAATGAGCATAGTAAAGAACCTGGAGATAATGCCAAAAGAGTAACTGAGGATGGATAGAATATGGGTGGTCAGGATGACTTTGGTAATGAAACTCTAACTATCTGAAGGGCTGTCATCTTGAAAAGTGGTTGGAATGATTTTACTAGATCCTAGAGGACACCATTGGAAGAAATGAGTGCAAATAATACATAAGTTTTGGTTCAAGGGAAGGAGCAATTTTTAAACAATATTGCTAACAATCAGAACTGTATAAAGTGGAGTGGATTGTCTCAGGAGGTAACACATTTTCTTTCAAGCAGTCTTAAAGGTCCCTTGTAGGATAAGCATTATATAGATTTTTTTCATTTAAATATGAGTTACATTAGATAATAACTGAAGTTCAGTAAAACTGAAATAAGTGGACTGATTGGATGCAGAACATGAATTCCTGGAAGTAGCAAAGAGGTGAGCAAAGTATAAGGAAACAAGTAAGTTAGGTTAGCATAGGCATCTTGGGAAGGGCTTTAAGACACATATTGACCCTCAGTGTGGTACAGTGGAAAAAAAAACACTTTTTCTAGCATCAGAAAACAGGGTTCAAACCCCATTCCTGATGCTTACTAACCATGTGACTTTATACAACACTTGACTTTTATGGAACTGTTTCCTCAACTGCAAATTGAGGGAATTGCATTCAGTAGTCTCAAAAGATATCTTCTAGGTCTAGATCTATGATTTTCAAATCTCAGTGGGAAAATATTGCAAGACCCTAAAATGAAGGATGACAAGATTGATGGAGAAAAACAAGTTATTTGAATACTGAAAATAATTTTGCAATTGAACATTTCTAAGGATATTTATCTACTCTCTAACATTTTGTATTTTTTTATACATCATTCAGAAAACATTTATTTCAGAACATCTATATTTATGTTCAGTTCTCTTTAGAGCCTAAGGAAGATCTACATGTCTGTCACTGTTTATCTGTCTCTGTCTCTATTTCTCTCTGTATCTCATCATCCTCTTCTTCTATATGGAA
The DNA here is from genome assembly GCF_048593235.1 of Sminthopsis crassicaudata. Lineage (NCBI taxonomy): Eukaryota > Metazoa > Chordata > Mammalia > Dasyuromorphia > Dasyuridae > Sminthopsis > Sminthopsis crassicaudata. Next base: position 485,527,940 of record NC_133619.1, on the reverse strand, counting down.
CTAAGTCTTCTGTTTAGGAAGAAGCAAACATGTAATAAACTGAAATATCCTTTACAAATGTATTTCTGGCTAGCTCAGCACATGCCTCTCACTGTTCTGGGATTTCCTTCTGTCATCCTCAGCATAACAAATTAAGCTAATTCTTGACACAGAATACCTGTCATCAGGCCAGAAAATCATAGCTGTCTGACATGGAAAGGGCAAAGATGGCCATGGCTGTGATAAGAACCCACAGTGGAAATAAGAGCTTGGAACTGGAGTAGCACAGAACCTGATACCTTTGGTTCATGGGGATTTTGGCAGACCTTTTGGAATCTACTTACCCAAGTTCACCTTCCCAAACCTTCTGAAACTTGGATTCCTCTTGAAAATTCCTTTCCTAGTACACTTTGCCCTTTGATATTCCCCAGATGTGGATCAGGACCATGAGGTGAATACTATTCTTTTCAAGGCTAGCTTGGCTGCTGCTGCTCAAGGAAAGTCATTAGGTTCACATCTCTCAGGGGGCTGGCCTGGATTTGGGCCTATATGGCTACAGGGAAGTTACACCAGTCTGAAAAATAAAGTTGGCTTGATTTGTTATAGAGCAATCAATATCCTTCTTATGTGCTAAGTATTGTGAAGGATTCAAAGATAGATGACACAGTATCTCAATGAAAGACCTTTCAATATAGAATGAAAGCAAAGAGCACATACACAAGAAGATACTTTGTCCTTGTTAGAAACATGAGGCATTTCTTGTCCAGCCCCACCAGCCTCCTATCTTCTATTATCTTCCTCACAAAACTTTTGATCTATATTATATGTGTATGCAGAGACACAAATATATAGTATGTATGTATAGACATATGTACATATTTTGTGTGTATATCATGTATACATTTATTGTTTGATCAATTGAATTAATTTTATAGGCAATACAGAGTTATTAAACATAATTGAAAAGAAGAACAGATAGAGGACAAAAACAGTGATATTAGATTACTCTGTCAATACAAAGTAAATTGGATTGGAAGAAAAGAGAAAGGGAATAAGAAGGGGAGGAAGGGAATGCACATTGTGCTAAGCACTTTGCAAATAATATCTCATTTTATCTCACAACTACCTTGCAGGATAGGTGCTATTATTACCCATATTTTACAGTTGAAGAAATAAAATTGAAGTGTCTTTCCCAGGGTCACACAGCTAACGGGTAACTGAGGCCAGATTAAATTTAGTTCCTCTTGCTCCTTCCCCATCACTTTATCCACTGCACCATCTAGCTACCCAAACAATAAACTTTATTAGCCAATGAGACAGACAGCTAAGTGACACAGTGGATAGAGTGCTGGGCCTGAAGTCAGAAAAACTCATTTTCCTGAGTTCAAATCTGGCCTCAGACACTTGCTGTGTGATCCTGAGTAAATCACTTAACCCATTTTGCCTCAGTTTCCTCATCTGTCAAATGAGCTGGAGAAGGAAATATTAAACCACTCCAACATCTTGGCCAAGAAAATACAAATGAGGTCACAAAGAGTTGGATGTGACTGAAAATGGCTAAATCACAACAAAGCCAGTATCTGAAACTCAGAATTTCAAGATTTTCACTCTGCCTCAGAAAAAAGCAGAACATATTTACCTCAATGGAAAAATTTCTGCTCATGCTTATATTTCTTCCCTCATATCTATCATCCATTATAATTGGAACATGCCTCTAACAATAGCTTAACTCATTACATTGTCTCTATGGTCCAGTTTTGGAGTGAAAAGTCAAAGACAAGATTATATCCCTTGTAACTGTCTCTTGACCATTATCATGACACTTATTGGAAAAATCCAGGTCAAAAATCTATTTTTCCTCTTCTTGACCAGTAGTTGTGGAATAGACCTTTTGAATTACCTAAGTCTGTTTTCCTTGTCTCAGACTCTCAGGGGATGCTGGTACTGGCTTTTCTCCTCCAGTCCTAGGATCATAGATTGAAAGCTGGAAGGGACCTTTTAAGATTCCTTCCTTTTATGGTCAGAAAATACAATCTCTGAATTGTACATATTATGAAAGTAATACTCCAAGAAGTTACAAGGCTTGTTCAAAATCATACAAGTGGTCCGAAGCAAATTTTTTCATCCAAATGCGGTCCCATATGCCCTACTAGATTCTTTCTTTATTATTCTTGACAAAGGTATTGTAATAGCCCACATGGAAGGTAATCAAAGCCTGGTCATCTCTAGCATATGGGTTTGGCAGAGGTCTTGAATATCTTCATTTGTTCCATTCTAAGGGGAGTCCTGGAAAATCAGTTCTTTTGGTTCTGATTTAGACCTTAACATGTGGCTGGCATTTTGGCAATGCCCAGTGCTTATTGATTTGAGCCAGTTTGTTCAAAGTCATGTAGTTAGAAGTCTAATTTCTAAAAAACAAAACAAAACAAAAACTAAGAAAACTTAAATTCTGGAATCCCTTGAGTATAATTTCCACATGTCTTTCATTAGATTCATAGGGGAATATGGTGCAGATGTGAGGAAGCAATGATAGTCCAGGAGTATGAAAGGGGCAACCTGAGGATCAAGTTCTGGTCATCCCTTCACCAACTCTTTTCGTTAATCCTCTGGTCAAATTTCAGACTCTTAATTTCTTTCTTGCAGAGAAGAGCATTATTAAGAAAGGAGAAGATTGGTCCTTAGCTATTGCTGGAAAAAATATCATGTTGAGTTCTGGATATACGCCATCAATTCCAGTGGAAATAATGACTTGTAGCACCACAGACCATTGTAAAATCTGGTGAAAAATGCATAAAATCTTGCATCTGGTTTGAAATTTATCTTTGCTACCAAGACTAGCAGGCTGCACAGATTGCTGTATTTGGGTGTCTTTATTTTTTCATAGATAATGATCCACTTCTGAGAGAGATTTTAAAGTATTATTTGCCCAAATAACAGAAAATTGGTGTTTTTGACTTTTTTTTCTATCTACTGACACCATGGCTAATTTATAAATGCTAATTTGAGATGTCTGATGAATGATATTACAAATATAAGCCCTCTTTAAGTGACAGACTTGAATTGTCAAGTCCTGTTAGCAACTTTCAGAAGGCAGTGATGGTCAGTATATAGAAAGGTCTTTATTTCTCTCTCCTCTACTCTCTCTTGCCATCCTATCCTTTTTTCTTCTTTCCTCTCCTCTTGTTCCCCCCTCCTCTCCTCTCTTCTCCCACCTCTCTTCTTTCTCCTCTCCTCTCTTCCTCTCTCCTCTTTCCTTCTCCTTTCCCCTCTCCTTCTCTCTTTTCTCTTCTTCTCTCCTTTCCTTTTTTCTCTGAGAAGAAGAATGGAATAGTAAATAATATGCTATTCCTTTAGTCAGGAAGACATAAACTCCAATTCTACTTTTGACTGTTACTATGTGGCTGTGAAAAAGTCACTTTACCATTCTAAGTTTCAGTTTTCTCCTCTATAAAATGGGAATTAATAGGTCTATATTTCCTCATAAGGCTCTAAAGTTCAAATGAGATAAAATACAATAATACTCTGCCAATTTTAAAGCAGTTTCTCAGCTGTCCTCCATATTAATTTTTTTGAGGAAGATAGTCATGTTTCTTATGACTATAGTGGCTTTTTCAGGCTTACAATAAAATCATCTTTTTATTCTAGTTCCATGGTCCAGGATGTCAGGAGATTACTTGTGGTTCCCCTAGCTTTAAATAACTATAAAGCATAACCTTAATATCAGTGCCATGATTCAGTGATGAGGCTAATGGGGATCTATTTGGAATCATCTAAATGCCTCCTGGTAACTGTCAACTTAATCCAGGGAGCTAATTCAGGGTGGGTTGTCGTACTATTGCTAATTTGGAAAGTCAAATTTGGACTTACTTCCTGGAAGCATCAGCTCTGGAATGAGATAGCCGTCACTCCCCATTCCTGAAAGGAATCCAGAGCCCTCTGATGCCCAGGAGACAGTGAGCAGAAACGAAGAGTTTTCCTTCCATTTACATCTGAACTTATTTTTCCTTCTTCCTTAGAAAAATTAAAAACATTTTTCCATGACTCCAATTTAAGATCTGAGCTTTCACTGAACATAGTTAAAGGTATTGATATTTTTATTATTCAAGAGTATAACTTCCTATTAGCAAATTCAGATGGTTATGAGAGGGTTGGAGAAGATGAGAAGTGCTTCCTCCATCCCTTCCCCATTGTTCCAGATGAAACTTTTTATCTGTGTCAGAAGGAAAGGCCATTGATATGTCAGGGCCTGAAGCCACAGTGGGCAGGCAATAATTATGAGAGAAAGGCCCTAGAGAATTTTGACTCTTTGACATCTATATTTCTTTAATGCAGTTAAATTCAATTATAGTCAATAAAAGACATGCATTATGTGTTGATAGAATAAATGTAAAAATAAACAGTATTTATTAACATTTGAGGTTACAAAGCACTTTTTTATCCTCACCACCACCTTGGGGAGTTCTTATTATCTCCATTTTACAGATATGGAAACTGAGGGGCTGATAGATATTGTGTGACTTGCCTAGAGTCGCATAGCTAGTAAATGTGGGGCTATATTTGTGCTCAATTCTTTCAAATTCTAAGCTTAGCACACACAATCTCTTTCTCTCTTTCCATTATTCACTCTAAGGCCACGCTGTCTTGGGGCTCTGGATATAAATATTCATCCTTCTACTACTATCAACAAAAAAAGGAAAATAGAACCAAATTCATGCCCTTAAAATTTGTAAATTTGTGTGTATGTGTATTTCACATCCCATTTTACTAGAAAGAACTAATTGCAGAACTTTATCTCCCTTATTTCTTTCTCCTACTTTCTGTTATAAATTCCTTCTGAACTAGGAGTGAATACCTCTAGGCAGTTCAATTCAACAAACATTTATTTAATGCAATTATAATCTAACCACTATGTTGCAACTGTAGCAGAAATTATATAGGAGCCACTGTGGAAATTTCTGCAGTGTCAAGCTCCCAATATATCTACCACCCTTCTTCAGATCACCCTGTGACTCTGCTAGGTCCTCTGGGTGGTGACTGGTGAGTAAGGCATTAACTCTACCTCTTTTTTAGGGGGGGATGGCAGAGAATGAATACCACAGAATGAGCAAGTTCGCCTAAGTTATTATCTACATAAAAGATTTCATTTACATGAATTTTCCCATGAAACCCATTGCTCTTCTAAACTTCTCTAATACTGAACAGGGCCCTATCATCTACCTTCTAGTTAGATATCTACGTTTCAACTTCAGTATCATTTTTAACTTCTACCTCTTAGCATTCAATCAGCTTTGTCTTTATAACTCTTGAATATATTCCTTCTTTCCCTATCCCCTAAATAAGCCACTACCCTCATCATCTTTCATCTGAGCTATTCTAAAGCTTATTTTGGAGTCCCTGCTTCAAGTCTTTATCTCTGCAATTCATCTGCTACACACGTGTCAAAATGATTTCACTAAAATTCAGGCCCTACTCGATATACTCCAATTTTCTTTCTATTTGATTCTGGAATCTAATATTATTTCATCTTTGAAAATATATGTCTGTGTAAATTTCATAGTGATTAATTTAGTAGTACTTTATGTATTTATTTTACATTTACACAGATACACAAAACGTATTTAATTTACAAATAAGTAATTACATAGATATTGGATAGTGTGATCAAATGATTGCGTTAGTGAATATGTGTTCAAAACAATTTAGAGACCACTGCTCAACAGGTGTATGAAGCTACCTGGAGCCCAGCTTGCATCTGACTTTTTCTGAGACACTTGGAAACTAAGATTTGTGATTAATCTGGTATTGTTCCTGTAAGAAAGAGGCTCTTGTCAAAGGATATAATTTAACTCATATTGTTCATCATCTTATTCCTAAATAAAAGCTCATTTCTCTTATTCACATCAAATGCTTAAAACAAATAAACCAATTTCCTGTTCCCAAGGGATTCAGGATGCTTGTGTTCTCTCCTTTTTACTTGTGTGAATTGCAAGACTAGCACACAATTTAAAAGTATTCTAATATGTTGACTTGGATGGTCATTTGAAATAGTAATGTTAGAAATTTGGATGAATAACTTGTTTCTTTCAAAAGGTTGATGAATTCAATAGTACTTTAAGGTACAATAGGAATACACTCAATAAGCTGTCTACAAATGAAATTTATTGACTCTTCTTGGATTTATAGTTATCTCAACTCATTTTTGGCTATTAAGATCTATTATTGTTTAATCTGAGACTTATTTTTGAAGCCTTAGCCTAGTTTTTGCTGCACAAGTAATATGTTGTTTCAGAGTTGCCTTTCTTGCTGTTCCCCCCACTCCCATCTCCTGAGTTATCCAATTAAATGGAATGACTTGTCATTATATTGTTTCTTCTGAAGAATTTATTTTTGCCATGCAGTTTTTCACTGATCTTTTTATCCTTTGCATTTTCTCCTACAAACAAGCTCTTTTCAACTTCAACATCAAAAGGACTTAATATGCACTTAACCCATTTTTTAAAATTCAAAATTTTGAAATTAAAATTAAAATTTTCAATTCAATTTAAAATTAAATTTATAACATGGAAAACAAAATCATCAAAAATATTTATTGTTCATTTAATCTGGTGTCTTTTTTTGAGTTGTGTAAGCTTTTCTTTCTTTTACCTTTAAATGGAGGCTGTGAGAAGTCTTACCTTTCCTGAAATCTCCTCCTGTGCTTTTTCCTCTTATAAGTTCTATCTCCCTTTTCTCCAGTGGTTCTTTCCCATGTGTCTATAGATATTCTCATATATCCTCTATTCTTTTTTTCTTATTGTTGTTAATTATTTTATATTAAACTTTAATACAAAATGAGAAAAGAAAAAAATTGTCATATACATAGAGGTTCATAAGGGAGGATTCAATATAAAACAATAAAATGCCATTTCAAGAAAACCCATATGCTAAATACTATACATTGTTTTTAAAGCTGCTCAGATTTTCTTTGCTTCCTTGGTGGTTTCTTTTATTCCCTTCTGTGTACCTTTTATTTCAGGCATGCACATAGAAATCTATAAACATGCACATATATACACAGGTATACTCACACACTTATGTGAGATCATACTATGCTTATTTCTTCTATCATCTGCTTCTCTGAAGGTAGATAGCATCTTCCTTAATAAGTGCAAGTATTTCCATGTTTTTCTTTTTTTTATCTGATTTTTTTTAATTTTTAAAGCTTTTTATTTTCAAAACATATGCGTGGATAATTTTTCGACATTGACCCTTGCATAGCCTTGTGTTTCAGATTTCCCCCTCTTTCCCTTCACTCCTTCCCCTAGATGTTAAGCAATTCAATATATGTTATACATGTTAAAATACAATATGTGTCAGGAAGAAAAATCAGATCAAAAAGGAAACAAAATGATTATGAAAACAAAATGCAATCAAACAACAACAAAAAGAGTGAGAATGTTATGTTGTGATCCATGTTTAGTTCCTACAGCCCTCTCTCTGGGTGTAGATGACTCTCTTCATCACAAGATCATTGGAACTGGCATCAATCATCTCATTGTTGGAAAGAGTTATGTCTATCAGAATTGATCATGATATAGTATTGTTGTTGAAGTGTATAATGATCTCCTGGTTCTATTCATTTCACTTAGCATCAGTTCATGTAACTCTCTCCAAGGCCTTTCTAAAATCATCCCCTTGATCATTTCTTAAAGAGCAATAATATTCTGTAACATTCATATACCATAACTTATTCAGCCATTCTCCAATTGATGGATATCCACTTAGCTTCCAGTTTCTTGCCACTACAAAGAGGGCTGCTACAAACATTTTTGCACATGTGGGTCACTTTCCTTCCTTTAAGATCTCTTTGGGATATAAGCCCAATAGAAACATGCTGGATCAAAGAGTATGTAGAGTTTGATAACTTTTTGAGCATAGTTCCAAATTGCTCTCCAGAATGGCTAGATCCGTTCCAGCAACAATGTCTTTTCCTGTCATCTTAGGCAATTTGTGAGGTGTGTAGTGGTATCTCAAACTTCTTTCCATGTTTTTCTAAATGAATTAGCTCATTATTTTCTACACTACAGTAATATATTAGCTCAATCACATCCTGTATGAGAGATTGTTTCTGAAAGTTTTTCCCCCTGATTTTCTGTATTCCTTCTATTCCTGTCTACATAGGTTTTATTTATACAAAAAACTTAATTAGAAATAATTAAAATTATTATTTTTACACTTCAATAATGCTTTCACCTCAAAATATAACTTAAGGTCAGATACTGCTGAATCTATTTCCTTTATATCTTTCATCTCTCTCTCTCTCTCTCTTTTTTTTTTTTTTTTTTTTTTAATGCCTGACCTTTTGTTCTTCCAAATGAGCTTTGTTAATTTTTTGGTAACTTAGTAAAATATTTTTTTTGTAATTTAATTGAGATGACATTGAATTATATTAGTTAGGTGAAATTGTCATTTAAAAAGGTATATTGGCTTTACTTACCCATGAACTTTAGTTCATGAATAGTACTTCAAATATTTATATCTGAATTTATTGGTGTAAAATATTTTGTGATTATTTTCATATAGCTTCTCTGTCTGTTTTGGCAGATATGCCCTTGGATATTTTAATACTATCCAGGTATTTAAAATGGTCTAAAAACAATACTGAATAATATTACTGATGCAGTATAATTTATTTATTTTTCATTTTAATTAAATCTATCTCAACTTTATTTATATATGAAGTCATGATTATGACCCCTCTTGGTTTTTTATTTTTATTTTTTTTTAATTTTTAAATTTTTAAAAATTTTTAATTTTTTTTTATTTAAAAAAAATTTTTATTTACTTTTTTTTTCCCTCTTGGTTTTTTAGCTTAGTAAATTCTACTCCTGCTTTTGTGTATCTCTCATTTTTATGTTTCCTGAAAGCAACATATTGTTGAATTCAAATTTTTAATCTGTAAAGAGCTGAAACTATGAAAAGATGCACTTGAATCAGATAACTGAGCCCTTAAGGCTAATTACCTATTTGACAATCACTCTATTAGCATATATTTGGGAAAATGGCTTTTCTCACTGTTAGGTGCTGGCTCAATGTTTAGTATATACAGATAATCATAAGCAAGGATTAGAGGGTGGGGTGAGACAAGTCAGACTCACTTGGCATCAGGACAAGGAGGAGAAAGGTGGAGATTCTGGACTCCAGAATTGAGAAGAGATCTTTGGCTAAACTCCTGGCAATTTGTCTGCTTCTCCCCCTAAAGACCAAGGACTTTTACTTATCCTGACTCTGCTGATCCTGAGGCCTCCAGGGAGCTAGCATGGACTTAACATTAATCTGCTGTTTCTGTTTTATGGGTAAATTTATTCCATTTATGTTAAGGGACAGGCCAATTCTCTGAGAGCCTCCACAGCTGTGGATCATAACATTGGAAGGGTTTGCAAGGCAGCCTTTGCTGACACAAATGTTGTGGACTAGAAATGAGATAAACTGGAGGAAAAGAGAAGAAGAGAAAGGTCATATAACACAACAGCCTCTCAGTCAGAGAGGTCAGAGAACAACTGCCTCTCAGTTTCCTTGTATCATCCTCTCACAAGAGGAGATCTATTCTGGGTTGGATCTCCAGCAGCCACTGTTAGGTAGCTCCCGTGTATTTCAGCAGCTCTCCTGCATGTTCCAATACATTTACATTCTAAGCTATAATTATTGGTTGTGCATTTTCTTTTTTCCTATTTTCCTTTACTATCCTTTTCATTCTATCCTTCCTCACTCCTATGCTTTACTTCTACTTTCTTTCCTATTCTTCAAACTACTCACCTCTCTAGGAGTCCCTTCTTTATCCTCTCCTGGACATTATATATCTAATTTCCCCTAAGTTCTAGAGTTTTTGTCACAAAAAATTGAAAGTCTTTGAGTTTGTTAAATGTTTATTTTTTAAAATTCCACTCAGGATTATACTTAAATTTGCTGGATAAGTGACTATTGGTCATAACCCCAATTCATTTGCTCTTTGGAATATAGTATTCTAAGATCTTCAATGTAGTAGTTGCTAAGTCTTATGTAATCCTTACTGTATCTCATTAGAATTTTTTTTCTTGTTGCTTCCACTATTTTCTTCTTAATATGGAACCTTTGAAAGTTGGCTATGGTATTCTTGTAAGTTTTCTTTCTGGAATTTCTTTCAAAGGATGATTGGTGGATTTTTTCTATTTCTATTTTCTATTTTGCCTTCTTATTCTAGAACTTCAGGGCAATTTTGCTTAATAATTTCATAATATAGTATCAAGATTATTTTTGTTTTAATCATATTTTTCAGATACTCTGGCTATTCTATATTATTTCTCCATCTCTTCTTTAGATTCTTTTTGTTTTGAATTTTTTTTCTCTTTTACTTTTCATTCTTTTGATTTTTTAAATGATTTCTTGTTGTCTTAGAAAGTCATTAATTTTCCCTTGCTCAAATCTACTTTTCAAGGACTTATTTTCTTCCTTAAGTTTTTGATTCTTTATTCCTAGTTGGTTGACTTTCTTTTCATAAATATCTTAGATTTCTCTTTTTTCTTCTAATTTTTCCTCAATATTTCTTATTTGATTTTTAAAATCTTTATAAGTTCTTCCAAGAACCATTTTTTTTGGCTTGGATCATTTGACATTTCTCATTGAAAATTAAGTAGCCATTTTTAGCTCTATTATCTTTCTTTGAATATGAATCCAGATCTCCTCTATCCCTTTAGTAACCATAGTAACTATTTATGTTTGGGTTCTTTCTCCTTTGCTAACTCATTTTATTTACTTATTTATTGTTTTATTGTATTTTTGTAGGTGTTATTAGTGTAATCCAGTTGTAGTCCCAAGGAATGGAGAATGATACCCCAACCCTAAAGTCCCTTTTTCCTGTTATTTTCTAATGTCTGCTTCTGGATCCAACCTTGGTATCTTTTGTCCAATCTTAAATCACAGATATTTCTCTTCCCCCCTCTGTCCTGCAAATTAGCTTGTTCCCTGCTTTCTCTCTGAAAGCTGCAAACCACAAGTGTCCTCTATATGCCAGAACTGAAACCAGGAACTCTGCTATCCTGTAATATCCAGAGCCAACAGGGTTCCCTGACCTTCACAATTGCACTCACCAATTGTGAACTAGCTCCTTCACCCCATAGTCACAGCCTGATACTCATCTGGTTAGCACTGTTGTGATTGGTGTGCCTCAAGAGTGGAAAGTTCTTCAATCTTCTCCTACTTGTCTGTCAGAAACAGCTGCTCTCAGAACTTATTGTTTGATGATGCTGAAGTCAGCCTAGAGGTGTTTGCACATCTCAAAAGTTGTCTGTCCCTGGAGGTAAGTTCTTCAGTGGGATCTTATCAAATTGTCTTAGAAAGACAACTGCTTTATCTTGTGTTTATTTCTGCTGCTTCAAGGTGATGTTCTGTCTTTTTTGTGGAGGAAATTTTGACACCCTAAACCTTTGTCTACATCTTGATGCCAAATTTTGTTATCCCTTCAATCAATGCCAAATCTAGTCTGAATCAGATCCACCAAACTGTTCCATAGCCATCTTAATCATGATACTTTGAATTTTTCCCTATTCTCTCTTTTCCCCCTTTGGCTCTGGAATGGGAATAAAATTATTCTGAAAATAAAATTGTCAAGCAATTGTCTTATGAATGTACTCATCATCATCCTTGTAACTTCCTTAATAAAAAACATTCTCCTGGCTACTATACCCAGTGGATTTTATCTACAGTTATTAAATATAAACTAATTTATCTTATTTTTAATATTTATGGCTTTAACTTCACACAGTGTTAAGCATATACTATTAAAATCTTTCTAATTAAATAATTCATTCAGTTATTCATTCATTCATTCATACTGGTAGATATTTAGAAGGAATAGCATAAAAATTACCATGTACAAAAAAGTTACATACAGGATAAATTAGAGATAATCAACAGAGGTAAAATATCGTAATTAATGAGGACAGGCCTCTTAGGTAAGTAAAATTTTATTTGCTACTTAAAGGAAACCAGAGAAGCTAGAAGGCAGACTTGAGAAAATGTTATTCTAGGTATGAGGGACATCTAGTGAAAATGACCAGAGTTAGGGGATGAAATATTTTGCTTCACCAACAGCAAGGAAACTACTATCACTGGATTAGTGGGATGATCCATGTCAATGGGAGTGAAAGTAAGGTTACTGAAAAATGAAATAGCATTGGATAGAGGAGTCTATGAAGGGTTTTGAATGACAAACATAGACCTATTTTTTTTTGGAAGATCACTTTAACAACTTGAGTGGAGGATGTGCTAGAGTAGGAAAGAGGCTTGTGGTAGGTGAACCAACCAGTAGGCTATTGTAATTATCCATGTATGAGATAATGAGGACCTTCACCAAGGAGGTGTAAGTCTCAGAGAAGTGAAGGGAGTATACAACAGGAATGTTATGAAAATAAAATTGACAGGTCTTGGCAACAGATTTGATATGAGAGAGAGTTAGGAGTTGAGAATGCCACTTAGATTTGGAGCCTATGTGACTAGATGATGGTATCTTCAAAAACAATAGGGAAAAAAATAAGACAGGAAGAAGAGAAAGTTAGCTGGAAGGATGAAAGGTCAAGATTATCAAGTGAATCAGTGAAAAAATGTGAAGGAAGGTACTTTAGCTCTACCAAATCTTAAGCTATATTATAGAGTGGCAATTATCGAAACAATCTGATACTGATTAAGAAACAAAGTGGTGGATCAGTAGAATAGATTAAATATACAATATAATATACTAAACAATGATAATATCCCAATGATAATAATTTAGTATATGATAAATGGAAGACCTAAACTTTTAAAATCAATAAAATAAAAATAAAAATTCATTGTTTGACAACAACTTCTGGGAAAAATGGAAAACAGAATGGCAGAAACTAGGTATAAACTAATATCTCACATCATAAAGCAATATAAGTCCAAATGCATATGTAATTTATACTAAAGGGTAGGCACATTAGGAGATTATAAATAGTTTGCCTGTCAGATCTATAAATAATGGAAGAAGTTGGGATCAAATGAGAGATAGTATTATGAAAAGTAAAATAGGTAATTTTGATTGTAAAAATTAAAAATGTTTTTGTAAAAATATCCTATCCTAATGCAACTAAAATTAGAAGGAAAACAAAAAAAATGAGGAAGTTTTTCATGTAGCAAGTTATCTATGATAAAGGTCTCATTTCTCAACTATTTAGAGAACTTAGTCAAGTTTACAATTCCCTAATTGATAAGTGGTCAAAGGATATGAGTAAACATCTTTCAGAAGAACTAATCAAAAATATCCATAGTCATATGGAAAAATGAACAACTCCATACCTACTCCATACCTATAAGATTGGAGAATATGACAAAGGAAAATGATAACTGTTGGAGAGGTTACAGGAAAACTGGGACACAAAATGCTCTGTTGGCAGAGTCATGAATTGATCAAATAATTCTAGAGAACAATTTGGAGGTATACACAAAGAGCTATAAAACTGTGCATGCCCTTTGACCCCACCAATACCAGTAATGGACATGTATCCCAAAGAGATAAAATAAAAGAGAAGAGAACCTATTCATTCAAAAAAATATTTATAGAAGCTTTTTTTTGTGAAGGTTAAGAATTGGAAATTGAAATTTCCAAGCATTGGAAAATAGCTGAGCAAGTTGTGATATATGATTGTGATGTAATAGTACTATGACTGATATATTTAATAATTGTGATGGGATATTATTGTGATTAGGATATTTAATAAATGTTTATGGACTAACTGATTGATTGTTGCATCATTCTTTATCTTGATCTTTCTGCAACATTTGATGCTATATAATAGCTTATGCTCTTTACTATTCTTACCTCCCTCATTTTCTGCGATTTTTTACTTTTTCAATATTTCATCTAGTGTTTTTAATGTTCCTTTTCTACTAGTTTCACTGACTATTTTTTATCTTATTCACCAAATATAGGTATTCCCTCATGGCTCTGGACTTATATTGTCCTGATTTACCCCAATATAATTCAACCCAGAATACATTTATGAAGCATATACTCTACACAAGATACTCTACTAACTGATGGTGATAGAAAGACAAAAATGATATTGTTCTCCCCTTGAGCTCATGTCACAATTTCCAGGTCTTTGCTAGAGATAACACAATCTGGATGCCCTACCAGCATCTTACCCCATGTCCATAATTGAATTTGTCATCTTCCTTCCCAAACCTTCCTCTCTCCCCTTAAATGCTTTCATTTTTTGATGGCAAATCATTTTGTTAGATATCCAGCCTCAAAACTTAAGAGTAATATTTAACTTTTCCCTCTCCCTTACTACACATTTCTATAACTCTTGCAATCTGTCCCGTATTTTCTATGCCCATTTAAATCTGGCTCTCTCCCTGTTCCATTCTCTCTATTGGACTATCACAACAGCTTCCTTTCTACTCTTCCTACTTTGTTTCACCTTATTTCAATCAATAATTTGAAAGATATTGAAAGATCAAATTATTGTTGGAGAAATCTACTTAATGAATTTGTCTTGTTACACTATTGTCTTATTTAAAATCCTTCAATTCTTCCCTTTGTCCATCCACTAAAAACCAACATCTTTTCCCATTATCTGGACCTTTCACAAAGTGGCTTCAACTAAGACAATTTTTCACCACACTATAAACACCATGTTCTAGTTAAACTGGCCTGTTTGCTGTTCACCAGTCTCATCTTTCCCTTTCCCACCTCTTTGTCTTTTATGCACACCATCCCCCACATATTGAAGAGACTCCAACCACACCTCTTCCTTTTTGAAATACTCTCTTAAGGCCCAGCTCAGGTGCCACCTTCTCTATTAATCCTTCTTTAATTTACCATATTGAAAGTGATCTCTCCCTTCTCAAATCTCTTCTGTCACTCTCTGTGACCTCTCCTATCCACTTATGAAAATCTAATTTTTTTTAGTTGTGTGTATACATGGATCTTATTTCATCATTGTAGCCAAAGTGCCTAGCATGGTGCTTTTGCACATAGGTAGTGCTTAATAAATGTTGTGGGGTTGAATTATTTTATGGATATTTTTTTCTGGTTCTTTTGAAGCATAGAAAACATCAGAGTGCACCCTTGACTGAACATTAGCAGATGAAGAGAAAGAAAATGTTCACAGAGCTTTGAAAAGCTACCCTACTATACCTTATTCAAAAGGGATCTAATAGAAAAAAAAAAAGTAAGATTGGCAATGGGTTTGCATTGTGCTTTAAGTAAGAAAATAGACTTCTATGGAGAAATTGATGCACTGGATGAAGAAAAGCATAGTGGAGACATCTTGGTGGGAAATTTGTGAAAGAAGATAGTGAAATCACTAGGGCGGTAATATACTCATGATCCTCCTGTCCAAAAGGAGGAAATAGATAATACATTAGGGAAACTGATTAGAAATGTGTCATTGATGGGTATGAACTAATTTTCATGGGAGGGAACTTTAAGTCTCAGGACAGTTGCTAGACATCTGTAAGCTAAAAAGCAGATTAGTTGATAAATTTTTTTTAATGTTTTATTGATGAACTCTTGGTTTTTTTAATACCTTGTTCACTTTTTAAGAGAAAACAAAATAGTCAAAAACAAGAAGAAAATTATCATTTGAAGAAGAATTAAGTGAGTCTCATGTTTAACGAATATGGAAATATACCACATGATTTTTTTCCAAAAAATATTTTTTTAATTCTGCATTTGGAGCAATATTTCATAAATACTATTTTCTTAAAAGAACAAAATAAAATTTTGAAATCTTTACTGTAAGTGATCTTAACTTGGGGATTCATATAAAGCCTTTGAGGTTTCAGTTAGGGGTAGACTGAGTCTCAGTGATGTCTTGGCCAGCATGACATTTGTATATGACTTCCAATATAGGTTAATCCATCTAATCCTTGCAGCTGTTTCACATTTCCCTCCAGATTCTCCTTAGGTTAATTTCTGTACCTTGATAGATTAGGCACCTATACCATTAGTATTGAAGAATTTTTGTATAAATAAAATGAGGGTAGGTTATTAAATGGGGTCAATGGTATACAATCTCTGTCTTAAATATCATATTGGATGATCCTATACTTTAATACTTCAGTGTTAAATATAATTGGGTAATATGAGACCAACAAAATTATTAAGCTAGAAAACCTTAACAGTATTGTATATTATGGTTTATAAGATAGTTAAGTACAGGTAGCAGCTGGTATCCTACATCCCTATTCAATTATGACCAAATAATTGGAGAATTGTTTAACAGAAAAATGTGATTCAATGTGATGGTGTTTCATGATATTAATTGATAGTATCTGCTTTTAAGAAGAGTTGTTTTATTATTTATGAGTATAGTTGCATACTTTCTGTTCTCTGTCCTATTTTTCTCCTTCCATGTTTTGATCTTTTACTTATTTCTTACCTTCTGAGAGATAACTCTTAATTGGTTTTCACTCAGCTTCTGGATCTGTCAGATCCTTTATTCTTAGCTGTCACTCAGGCCAGTATATCTCTATCTTGAATGGCCATTTAAAAATAAACATAATTAGCTCATGATCTTTCTCTGAATCTTTCCTATTTTCACAATTAGACTTGGTGCATTCTCTCCTATTTCTTTACTATCCTATTTTGGTTTTACAACTTGGACTTCTGCCTTGACTTCTGTTCTCCTTTCTTTTCTCTAGAATATTGTTAAAGATTGCCATTTCCCACATTTACATCCAAGACAAAAAAGTTTTCTTTTCTAGTTATACTATATATATACATGTTTGTATATTTTTGCATTTGGAATAAATCTCACCTGCTTGCTTTTCCTCCATCTATCAAATGATTTCCAAAAGAACCTTTCTAGCAGGTTTAGGCTTTTTCAGTACAGTTATCTTCAGGAAAGTTATCCGATTCAATTCACCCCACTCTACCCCTATCTAAGATATATATTTTAATATCCTTTCTGTGATTACAAATATTTCATCATTTGATGGCTCACCTTTTGATGGTAAACCTTTCTTAATATAGCTATTTCACTCCTCAGATGATAATCCATTGTGGATAGAATATAAACTCTTTGGTTGTAGGGACTATTTCATCTTTGTCTGTGTATCCCTTGCACTTAGCTCAGTCCTTGATACGTAGTAAGTGATTAATAAATGCTGATTGATTGATTAATTCCTGGGGATCTTCTTGAAATCTTTCCATTTTGGTGCTCAACTAATTTAGCTTTGGGGAATCTGGGGTGTTCCAATGAGACATCATAGAAGAATTTCAGTGGAGATAGCTGGCAAAGCATGCTTGGAAAATTCTTTTGATTCTAGAGCAGTAGACAAAGTTCCCTAGATTCCTCACCCACCAGGTCAATAGACAAATCCATAGCTATTCCAGAATTATAAGAACCACTTTTGAACAATAACAATCTGCTTCTGATACAAAGAGATTGGGTCTTTGTATTTACTATCTTTCCATTAAATAGCCTCCTTCACTTCTGGACCCACTTTAAGAGTCCAGATCAGGCTCTACCCCAGATGAGTTTTCTCACCTAAAAGAGGGAGCTGATTCCTTTTTGTCATAATCTTTGACTAGTTATATGCTTCATTACATGTCAGGAGGAAAATTTCCTAGGTCACGGCTCATGTCTAGGATCTCTACAAAGAAAGGAGTAAAATATTAAACACATATGGAACAGGTATTTAATAAAAACCAAAAAAATGTGCATGGACAGGAAGAATTAAAATAGCATCCAATCATTTAATTTACAATTTGTATATACTTCTATAAGGTTGAAATTTACAGTTCATCAGAAAATGCTTTCTTTTTCTCTCTGCCCATTTTGTTTATACATTTGTGGAGCAAATGAATCTGTGAGATAAACATGAATTTGACATAGTCATTCATACCATATTCTTTTGAGATGCTTACTAATGTGTCAATAACTCAGTTCTGTTCAATATAAAAAAAATTCCCCCAAATTTTTCATTTTGTGCTCATCATTTGTGTTACTTTGCTTGACACAAAGGATGCAAAGACAAACAAACAAACAAACAAAAAAACAACAAAAAACCCCCCATAAACATTTCTTGATTTCAAAGATTTTTTATTCTCCTGGTGTGGAGAATAGAGCATGTTCAAAACTAAATAAATACAAAGTATAGAGAACACAAAATGGTAGCATCAGAAAAGGTCTCATGGAGAAAATTGCTCATAGACCCATTTATTTCTAAATGTAGGAATATAAATAATTAAGGCCTTTGTCAGGTTTCACTAAGAGGGAAAATATACCAGATGGAGGGGTGCATTTGTTTACTCAGTGTTCTGTCTCTACTTGTTTTTGAAGCTGTTATGGATCTAATCTGAAGATCAGTTTGGGTTTCCCCTACTGCATTCTAGAGAAAGACAAGGCTTCTCTGAAAGGTTCATTATTCCATGGTGTCTTGTTTGTACACAAAATATTACTTACTATAGATCCAGACCATAAATTGAGGAATTCTGATTGTTTAGTAGCTTTGGGAATTTAGATTCATGTATCTGGAATAGAGAATTTTTCAAATATATAGGTTAATGATATGGAGGTTTGGGGAGAAGACTTCAGAGATGTGCCAGGGAAGCAGATTTTAGGATTCAAAGCTTATCAATGGCACGATTGTAAGCCATGTTTAAGATTATTTTCTGGCAAAGTCATATAATGAATCATGTAACAGAGAGATGAGGTTGTCTTTCATTTCAAACCTAAACCCCAATGGAACAATTTGCAAGTACAGATAAATCTTGTTCAGATATGGTCAAAATAAATTCTTGGCTGGAGAGAAACTCCTATTTGGCGTCAAGGAAAGGTTTTCCAGGCATGGTGCATATTATAGAAAGTGTTCTTCTCACACCTGTTACCTCCTGTGTCCTGGATGTTGGGTTTTGATCTTGGCACTTTCTGATGTTGAAAATTCTGTAGCAAATTTACTCTTAAGGCTTGTGTTAACAGTTTCCTGTCTTGTCTGACTAGCTCTTCTGAAAATTTTCCTAAAGTCTTCCTTTTTGAAGCTCAGTCCAGCTTTTTTGACATTTAAAATTGTAGTATGACCTTTGATGTGGGAAACATGATGAAGGGGTGGGCTCATAGGGTGATCTGAAGGAAACATCCTGTTATTTTGCAGATATGAATGAATTTTTATTTAGGAAAGGGAAATGGGGGAAAATATCTATAAAAGAGAAAGGCTCAGGATGCTGTGTGTTCTAGAATAAGAAAAACAAACTGCTTCTAATGTTCTAAGAATTCCAGTATGATACATGTTACAATCTTTCCAATTGATGAACGTATTACATGTTTGTTAAATTGAATTTAGATCAAACTAAATAAAAACAGTAATTCATTGATGTTTTTAAACACTGAATAGAAACTTAGAACTATTCTAAGTATGATAAGGCATACAACAATTTTAAACTGTAGATGTTATTTTCAAATAACTCACCATATCAATGAAGGAATGAAGCTTATATGTGCATTACAATTAAATTAAGAAATGACATCTGATTATGTACCTAATTATTGCCATATCCAATTAGTGACCAAACTACCTCTCTTTTAAACTTGTATATTTCTGATAAAGGCACCACCATTCTTCTAGTAATCCAAATTTGCAAACTCAAGGTCATCTTCTCTTCTATTTACTCCACATATTCAATCAGCTGCCAAATCTTGCTATTTCTACCTCTACAATGTCACACATCTGTCCTCTTTCTGTTTACTATTATAACAGCCTATTGATTGGTAATTCTGCTTCAGGTCTCTCTCTATCTCCTAATCCATCCTCCATGCAGCTGCTCAAGTGAATTTCCTAAATCTCAGCTCTTATTGTCATTCTCCTACTCCATAAACTTTATCAGCTCTCCATGACCATTAGGATTAAAAGTAAACTTACTCTGCCATTTTAAAGCAGTTTACAGCTTGATTCCAAACTACTTTCTATCCTTATTTCATATTACTCTCCCCATATATTTTACAATATAGCCAAGGTTTATAATTTATACTTTATTATCCTTAAAATACTTCATAAATGCTTAGGTTTTTTTTTCCCATTCTACTCCAGGTTTTAAATTTCATATAATATTCCATTGCTACTACCTTCTCTCCTTTCCTGATGAGGCCAGTCCCTATCAAACTGTTCTGGTATGAGTTAGATTATAATATTATGACTTCAAAGGTTTCTCCAGTTTATAAAGTATAGAAGACTCTTGTACAAAGAGATGAATTAGAAATCTATTATAATAATATAGCCATGAAATAATGATGAAAATTAAAATAGAAAGAAAGGGAGAGCTTTTTGTGAAAAAAAGAATAAATGGGAATTTATGGCTAATTTTTAATATTGTTTTTTCACATGTTGCTTGGGCTTGGTAGATAACTATCTCATCAATCAACCAGAATTTATTAAGCTTCTACTATGTGCCAAGCACTATGCTAAACTCTAGAGATTAAAAAAAAAAAAAAAAAAAAAAAAAAAAAAAAAAAAAAAACTAGCAAAAGCAGAAATTGTCTCCTATTTCAAGAAACCACATCTAATTGGAAAGACAACATGCAAATATCAATGTAAAATAAGATTTACACATGATAAACAAGACCAATAGAGGGAAGACACTAATATTAAGGAGAATTAGGAAAGATTTATTATAGAAAGTAGGTTTTTACCAAAGACTTCAAGGTAGCCATGGAAGATAGAGGACAGAGATGAAGAAGAAGAGAATTATAGACATTGAGGAGAACAAGTAAAAATTCTAGGATCTGAGAGATACAATGTTTTTATTGAGAAAGAGCAAGAGGACAATCATTGGGTTACAGAATATGGGAGTGGGGGTTAAAGTGTGAGAATATTAAAATGATAGAAGGACAGGTGATGAAAGGCTTTAAGAGCTAAACATATTGTTTTTTTCTCTATCATGGTTTTTCCCTTTGTTCTGATTTTTCCCTCTCAACATAATTCTTAAAGAAATGTGTATTAAAAACAAACAAACAAACAAAAAAAAAAAACTAAACAGAGAATTCATTTGATCCTGGTGGTAATGATGAAAATTAGATAAGGACTATTTAAATGAAATTAGGTTTAATTGAGGTCTAGTGGCAGCTTTGGGGTACAGGGAGTCAAATAGAGCTCCCCTGCAACCCCTTTGGATTTGATGCAAGGATACAGAGTTAAATGAGGTCTAGCAGCGGCACAAGAGTCCCCTGTAAAGGAATTTACAGACCTGAAAACCTAGATTGATAAAAGAGGTTTATTGTGAGGTTTGGAAGTAAAGTTTAGTTAGTAAAGTTGAAGGTAGAGATAAGAGGGCACTGGAGTTACAGGTCTGTTGGGCAGAAACCCTTAACATGACCAGCATAAGGATGCCATTTTTGGGACTTCTGCAAAGAGTGGATTCCAGTTTTGCTCTTTTTATAATAGGGGGCTTTTGGTAATCTGAAGGGGCTCGTGGGTGGAGTCCCAGGTTGGCCTCTGGCTAGAACTTCAGCCAGGGCTAAAATTTGAATAGAATTCAATGGGTTTTTAGATAAGGAAACTGTTTGTGCTTGGGGTGGGGGTTGGGAAACCTGAGCAGATCATTAGAATGGGGGCTGGGACAGCCCAAGTTGGCTCAGATCCTATGAGGGGTGGGAGAGCCTGGATATCTCCCATTGGAATTCAAAAGGGTGTTTTTGATCAGGATTTGTAAATCAAAGGTCAGCAATGGGGGCTGGGAATCAGAAAGGAATCTTAAAGAGGCTATAACCCACATCATTAATAAGGAGCCACTGTAGTTTATTGAATAAGGATGGAACATAGGCTTACATTTTAGGAAGTCAATTTGATAGCTGAATGGAGCATGGACTGAAGTGGGGAAATATCTGAGGCAGAGAAATCAACCAGAAGACTATTGTTAGTTTAGGTATGAGGCAGTGAAGGCCTGGATTCACATGGTGCTAGCATCACAAGAAAGAAAGGAGTGTATACAAGAGATAGTAAGACAGAATTGACTATTCTTGGTTATAGATTGGATATGGGAGGTAGGAGAGATCAGGAATGGTACCTACTATGAAAGTCTGGATGAGTGGAACAATTGTAGTGCTCTGGAAAATAATAGGAAAATTAAGAAAATAAATAGGGTTTGGGGAGAGGAGGAAGATAATGTATTCAGTTTTGAACTTGATAAGTTTCAGTTTGAGATGCCTATATAGAGATAGGTAAATGGTTGGGTAGATAGAAGAATAGATAGAGATTAGTGAGACATTTTTATTAAGCATTGACTATATAACCAGAGCTGTAGTAAATACTGGGAATATAATAAAAATAAACCAGTCCCAACCCTCAAGGAACTTCCATTTAATAGAGGAAGACAACATAAAAGGGGATTAAAGACCCACTTTAAAGTGGAGTCCTGGAAGTGGTAGGGAGACTTAACAACATAAGGGGGAAAAAAAAACCTAAACAAATAATTGGACTACTGGAGTCAAGAAATCCAGGAGACAAAGAGTCTAAGTATCTTAGTGGAGGAGGTAGAAATTATGATCTCAATAGAAGCAGACTTCATGACTATTAAAGTTTCTTCCATCTCTGAAAATTGTGATTCTATGACTGTATACAAAGACTGGAAGAAAAAAAGGGGTTGAATCAAAGATTATTCCAACTTTTTGAGACTGACTGCCAAAATTGGAAGAAAAAGATAATCAAGCAGAGAAGCCAGCCTTGTGCGTGTGTGTTTATGTGTGTGACAAAGAAAGATATACAGAAGCAGAGAGAGATAGAGAAATGAAGAAACAGAGGGAAGGAGATAGGAATTGCGGGCAGGTTATATGATTTTACCTATTTAGTTTAGAAGAGAGTGGTAGAGCTAAGTGGAAATGATTAATGTGGGGCTTGCAGTATAATATAATGAATAGAGAGATATTGTTAGGTATGACCTACCTAAAAGTAATAGTTGAAGATTTGATAATATGTAACTTTACTGAGGAAGACTTTTGAGAGAAGAGCATACTAATGAGCTTTGGAGAACACAGTTAACTGGAGAAAAAAAAAATGGAAAAATGAAAGAAACAGGAGAGGTGTGATGAGAACATAGAAGAAACAAGATGACAATTGTAAGTATTTCAATACTCAAAGATAGGAAGAATTTAAAAAATGAAGGGGCTACTCAAATTTGGTTAAAGTCTCTGGATAGTAAGGAGATAAAAATTTGTCAAAAATAATATTATTGTGAATCCTTGAAGAGAAAATTATAGTAAAGTGGGGACAGAAAATAGATGGCAAGCTAGAAAGAGGAAATGAATGATCAGGAAAAGAAAAGGTAGTGGATCACTTATTTCAGAAATTTGGTTGTAAAAGGTAAAACACAGGATAGGTGGTAGATTGAGAAAATAGGGGAATAAATTATAGTAACTAATCTTTATATAGTGTTTCAAGGTTACACAGCACTTTATATGCTATCTTAGGATAGCATCCTATTAGATCCTCACAGCATAGATGATATTCTTATCACCATTTTATAAATGAGTAATCTAGGCTGAGAGGAATTAAGTGACTTATCCAGAGTCACAGAGATAGCAAGGCAGGATTTAGGATTGTTGACTCCTGAGTCCAATGCTCTATTTATTCTTCTATCTATCTTCTAATTAAAATCAATTCAATAAACATTATTAATTACTCAGAATGTGTGAAAAACTGTGCCAAGTGCCAAGAATACAAAAACAAAAAACCCCAAGGTAGTTTGTACTTCTGAGGAGTTTATATTTTACTGAAGGGATACAACATGAGAACAAATAAATAAATACAGTTTACAAACAAAATGTTTTAAGACTAAGAAAGTATGTGTTGTTGCGTGTGATAGTGGTAGAAGTAAAGGAAAGGACCCTGAAAGATAGGGTATATGAGGTGTGGTTTAAAAGAAGCCAGGTATTTTTAGAAGTTAAAGAGAGGAGGTAGAGCACTGCAGGCATTGAAGTTAGTTTATGCAAAAAGCATGGAGGTAGTAGATATCATGATTTGGAAAAAGAAGTGGGTCAGTTTTGTTGAAATGGAATGAAGATAAATGATATGAAATAAGCCTGAAAAATTGGACAGAAGACTGCTAATGAATGGGCTGAAAAGCTAGATTAAAGATTTTGTGTAATATCTTAGTTATGAAAAAAGCCACTGAAGATTTTTGAGTAGTATGGTTATGCAATATGAAAAATAGATTGGAGAAGATAAATCTTGATTTAGGAGGAACAGTTAAGAAACTACTATTTGATATTCAAGGCAAGAATTGATGGAGACTTAAACTAGTTTGTTCCTTTCCTCCCAAGAGGGGACACTTTTTTTTTTTTTAAGAAAGCAGAAAGGATAAAAAACAACATATGCAAATCCCTATTGATCAGAAATGTAAATTAAGACAATTCTAAGATACTACTACACACCTGTCAGATTGGCTAAGATGACAGGAAAAAAAAAATAATGATGAATGTTGGAGGGGATGTAGGAAAACTGGGACACTAATACATTGTTGGTGGAGTTGTGAATGAATCCAACCATTCTGGAGAGCAATCTAGAATTATGCCCAAAAAGTTATCAAACTGTGCATACCCTTTGATCCAGCAGTGCTACTACTGGGCTTATATTCCAAAGAAATACTAAAGAAGGGAAAGGGACCTGTATGTGCTAAAATGTTTGTGGCAGCCCTTTTTGTAGTGGCTAGAAACTGGAAAATGAATGGGTGCCCATCAATTGGAGAATGGTTGGGTAAATTGTGGTATATGAATATTATGGAATATTATTGTTCTGTAAGAAATGACCAGCAGGATGAATACAGAGAGGCTTGGAGAAACTTACGTGAACTGGTGCTGAGTGAAATGAGCAGAACCAGGAGATCATTATACAGTTCAACAACAATACTATATGCGGATGTATTCTGATGGAAGTGGATATCTTTGACAAAGAGAAGATCTAATTCAGTTCTAATTGATTAATGATGGACAGAATCAGTTTATACCCAGAGAAGGAACACTGGGAAATGAATGTAAACTGTTTGCATTTTTGTTTTTCTTCCCAGGTTATTTTTACCTTCTGAAACCAATTCTTCCTGTGCAACAAAAAATTTGGTTCTATACACATATATTGTATCTAGGACATTCTATAACATATCTAACATGTATAAAGCTGCCTGCCATCTATGGGAAGGGGTGGAGGGAAGAAAGGGAAAAATCAGAACAGAAGTGAGTGCAAGGGATAATGTTGTAAAAAAATTACCCATGCATATGTACTGTCAAAAAAAGCTATAATTATAAAATAAAAAAATTAAAAAATAAAACATATTTACACATATATAATAAGAAAACTATATATGCACATATTTGGAAAATAAAAAGCTAAAAAAAGTTTTATAAAAGTGTTTAAATCCAACATCAGAAAAAAATGAGACTTTTTCTGCTAATCATTCTGACTCATCCCAGTGACCTGTCTGCCTAAATCCCCAATCCAGTGGAACACTCAATTGTCTGCTCTCAAATCCCCCCACGCTGTGTCCTCATGAACAACTCCTATAGTTTATCACAGAACTAGTTACTTGAATTAACCTTGCTACCCAATATTCTGAATGAGAGAACTTTATTAGGTATACTTATCATTCATTTCTTTAGATAATTTTCTTTTAGTATTTGAATTCATCTGCTATAGAATATTATCGTTCTATAAGAAATGACCAGCAAGATGATTTCAGAGAGGTATGGAGAAGCCCACATGAACGGATGCTAAGTGAAATGAGCAGAATCAGAAGATCATTATACATGACAATAACAAGACTATATGACGATCAATTCTGATGGATGTGGCTCTCTTCAACACTGAGAGGATTTAAACCAGTTCCATTTGTTCAGTAATGAAGAGAGACATGTACAGCCAGAGAGAGAACCATGGGAACAGTGTGGAGCACCACATAGCATTTTCACTCTCTCTGTTGTTATTTGCTTGCATATTGTTTTCTTTCTCAGTTTTTCTTTTCCTTCCTTCTTGATCTGATTTTTTCTTGTGCAGCAAGATAACTGTTTAAATATTATACTTTAATAGTATACACATATTGGATTAAAAAAACAACAACAACATATGAAAAATTGCAGAGACTAGAGAGAGAAGGAATGTAAGATCTCTTAGGATCCAGGAGATTTAGTTCATAGGTTCATAAATCTTACTTAGAAGTCATACTTCCCATCCCTTCTATTTATATATGGGAAACTGAAACCCAGGGAAGTTAAATTATTTTCCCCAAATCACACAGATATTAGGTTGCCAAAGCAATTTTCCTAAAATTTAGCCATTCGTTAAATTCTAGTGTCTCCTTTTTACCTTTAGGATCAAATATAAGCTCTTTTATTTGGTTTTTTAGTCTTCCAGAATCTATTCCCATCTATCTTTCTATTCTTTATGCCTCTCTACATACTCTGTGACATAGCAAAGCTATTTGACTCTGTCTTTTCATTGACTGTCCCTCAAATCTGGAATGCTTTCCTGCCTCAGTTTTACCTCCTAGTTTTCCTGGCTTCTTTCAAGACTATTCTCGAATCCTACTTTCTTTAGTGGGACTTTACTAAAAATTCTCTTTAGCCCCCATTTCCTTCCAAGAGTACCATAAATTCACATGACATATATATGTATTTATATGCATGTATATATACCTATTATGTGCATAATTGTTTGCATTTTGAGTCCCACACCAGAAGTTTTGATCCTTAAGGCCTTTTTACCCCCTTTCTTTGTCTTTTGGGGAGCTTAATATTTTTAAAAAGTTTAATATATCAAAGTCCACCTTTTGTCTCACCTTCATCATGAGTCCTATAGAATTGTGAATGGTTATTGCATTGAAAAGAGTTCTCAAGTCTTTCAAGATTGTTTATCATTACAACATTATTATTTCCTAAATTGTCTTCCTGGTTCTACTCATTCCATTCTGTGTTCATTCATATAAGTTGTCCCAGGTTTTTCTAAAACTATCCCCTTCATCAGGGAGATAATTGATTATAATCATATACCATATTTTTTCAGCCATTTCCCAATTGATAGCCATCTCTTCCCCAAGTTGCTACCATAAAAAATGACTGCTCTAAATTGTTGCTGGAAGATTTTTGTTGTGGTGGTGGTTGTTGTTTTTAATATGTTTCCTTATAGTCTTTCCTTGGCCTCTTTGGTATACATGCTTAGCAGTGGTACTTTTGAGTCAAATAGCCAATACACAACTTAACAGTTTTTTGGACATAGTTCCTAATTGCTTTCCAGAATATCTAGAGCAGTTTACGATTCCACTAAGAGTGAATTACTGTATTTATTTTCCCACAATTCCTACATTTGTCATTTTCTTTTTTTGACAACTTTGCCAATCTGAAGAGTGTGGTACAACCAGAACCTCAGAGTTGTTTTAACCTTTCCCCTCTTGTTAATTTTTTAGAGCATTTGATTATTGTTAGCTTGGATTTTTATTTCCTCTGAAAACTGATTATTCATATTTTTGCCAATTTATTGATGGGGAATGACTCTTATTCTTATATATTTGTGTTTAGCTTTTTTTTTTTCTTTTTGTATCCCCAGTACTTAGAAATATTTAATACATGCTTATTGATTGATTGATTGTTCAAAAATGCCTAGTGGAAGGAGAATCCTGGATAATAAAATACATAGAGTTGGAATATGCCAAGATATCAAATGTTCTTTATAGGAAATTCGGCTCCATACAGTGACCTAGTTTTCAAGCAGAAGAAAAGTCCTGTATTTCTCCTTGGTTCATAGTAAAGTAGTATTTCATATATCCTTAAAGCTATAAAATTCTTCATACCCATTGATCCAGAAGTATCACAACTAACAAAGAGATCTAAAAAAGAGAAAAGGACCTACAAGTACAAAAATATATGTAGCAGCTCCTTTTGTGGTGGCAAGAAACTGGAAACTGAATTTATGCCCATCATCTGGGGAATGGCTAAGTAAGTTATGGAATATTAACATAATGGAATATTATTGTTCTGTACAGAAAGGATGAACAGGCTGATTTCAGAAAAGCCTGGTAAGACTTACATGAACTTATGTTAAGTGAAGTGAGCAGAACCAGCTCATTGTACATAGTAATAGCACGATTGTGTGATGACCAACTATGATAGACTTAGCTCTTCTCAGCAATACAGTGATCCAAGACAATTCCAATAGACTTAGAAGGGAATGCCATCTGTATCCAGAGAAAGATCTAAAGAAACTGCATGTGGATCAAAATATACTATTTTCACTATTTATTTTTTTTTCTCATGGTTTTTCCCTTTTGTTCTGATCTTTCTTTTATAACATGTCTATCATGGAAATCTGTTTGTAATGAAATGATTGCACAAGTATAACTTACATTGCTTGCTGTTCAGGGAGGGGAAAGATAGGGAGGAAGGGAGAAAAATTTGGAACTCAAAATATTACAAAGATGAATGTTGAAAACTATCTTTACATGTAATTGGAAAAATAAAATACTACTAAAAAAAAAAAAGAAAGTAATAGTTTAGCTCTCTGTTCTGAGTACTCTACTAGCATAGTTTTGAGGCAAGTACAACACACTAGCTGCCACACAATCTCTTTCAACCTAAACCCAAGTCACTAGGACCATTAAGGAACTAAGATTTCCTTCATTTGGGAGAGAGGTATAAATATTAAGAAAATATATTTCTATCATGGATCTCTTAAAAACAACCAGTTTTGACAGCATGTTCTAAGTTTTATCCTCAGTTACTGTACCCTTCATTGTCTGTATTACTGTACAATGAGAAGTCATATCCTCCAACATCAGATAAAAGATTAAATTATATGCTTACATACAGAGTAAAACAAGGTAGGAAAGTAGCTTGGCCCCTTGGATTTTCAACAGCAAAGGATTTCACATAAACCTTCAGAAAATGAAATTAACCAGTGTTCCCTTTCTCCAACATTTCATATTGCATGCATAGGATATTGAATTGCTTTTCCAATGACACCTCTTAGGAACATGTAGAGACATCTCCTCTTAAGAAGTATTTCATCTCTGTTAGTAATTATAACTTCCCTCTAAACTCAAAAAGGGAGCCAGTTTGTAGCCCATCAGAGCATTTTGATATACTTCCCACAAACTTGTCAGAGTAAGATTTCAATAGTTTCAGAGCAGACCTTGGGCTTGGCCCTAAACATGAAAGTAGTACAGATTATTCAGGTAGAGCAAAAGGAAAGTACCTTACTGTTTCTAAGCCTTGTAATAGCTTTCTTTTCATGGTAATGAAGCTGCTAGATGACAGAAGATAGAGCTCTGGGCTTGCAGTCAGATTAGTCTTGAATTCAAGTCTAGACTCAAACTCTTACTAACTCTGTGAACCTGGGTGAGTAATTTAACCTCTGCCCATCTCAGTTTCTACATCTGTAAAATGGGAATAGTAAAATGGGACACTTACCTCCCAGAGATATTTTGAATCTAAATTTTCTTTTAAAAGTTATAAAGTGCTTAGCATAAAATCTGGGACATAGTAGGTACTTAATGCTTGTTAAAATTATGTGTTGTCATTATAACTACTTCCCTTAAGAAGAGAGAAAAGGACTTTCCCTTTTGCAGATTTTCATCTGCCTAACTCAACTTATTTTAAACAAGACAACTTTAATCTTTTCAGAGGCAAAATAATAAATTCATCAAAATTCACAATAATTGTTAAAATTAATTGTTGCTTTTTCTTTTTTTTCAATATATTGGAAATGTCTAAGAACTTTCTTATAAAGCATCACCTGTTGGCCAGAATCACTACAAAATCCATTGCTAAAACTTTCTGGTTATAAGTATTCCAAAGTAAAACTTTGTGAATTGTTAATGTTATTGTTTTAAAATAACAGTAAAACCTGCTCATTATAACACATTTAGATACTTGCAAATATCGATTCAGTATCTTTAGGGTGCTCCCCCTCACCTTGCCATAACCTTTCTTTCCCTTTCCTGATTCCATCCCGGTGTTTTTCCTCCAGGGAATCCCTCTCTGACTGAGATGCTGTTTCTATTTCCTCTGATCAAAATTTGAAATCCTTGACCTTCAAGTTTCCCCTAAAGACTTCTTTCAGGATCTTCTGAAGTAAAATCTTCAGCCTGGGGCAACCCCAACTTCTTTTTTCCTACTTGGAAAGGCAAAAATGCAAAGTCTGGGAAGTAGGGCCCTTAGAAATCAAATCATGTTTACAGTGTTTGTAACTAATATTTCTATTGTCTTCTGTCTTGCTTAGATTAGGGATCTCATAACAGTGGGTTCTTTGCTGCAAATGTGTTGTATACTAAAAGGGAGAGGAGAGATGTGGGGATGATTACTATATCAAAAATTTTGAAAGACAATCAATGAAGAGCTAAGCTGATTTTCTTGTTTGTTCCGGTAGCAGGAGGCACAACTAAAAAAAAAAATCCCAATATAAGAAATACCTTCTGATAATTAAGTGCTTTACTTATCTCATTTGGTCCTCACAATAATCCTGTGGAATAAGTGCTATTATGCTCTCCTTACAAATAAGGAAACTGAGGTTTAGAGAAGAGAAATAAATCACTCAGGAACACATAGCTAACCAGCAACTGACTGACTCAGGATTTACTGAATCCAGATGAGATTTTCTCTACCATACTATCTAGCTGCTCTTAGAACCAGAGATACTATTCATGGAAAAAGTAGGAAGCAGATGTACGCAAAAGTGGCCACCTTTTAATATTACTTTTTAAAAATGCATATATTTGGATACCAAAATATTCTTTTTCTACAAGGCACACATATTAATTTTTGTGATGTCAATGTGACATAGAGAAGCCTCAAAACCCTTAGTGGATTGTCCCTATGAGGCACTCCTTTTTTGTATCCATTTACTAGAACAGGGCTTCTTAACCTTGTTAATTAGTGGACTCTTTAACAATCTGGAGAAGCTCACGGACTATTTGGAATAATGATGTTTTTAAATGCAAAAAATAAATAAATAAATAAATAAATAAAAGGAAACCAATACCACTGAAGTACAATGTTCAAAATATATTAAAAAGCAAAACAAAACAAAACAAAACAAAACTCATGGACCTCTAATTTCCTTTGCTATATTAAAATTTTGCAGAAGCAACTGGATTATATAAAAGAACACTAGATAATATATATAATTCTACTCCTGTTTGGAACATGGGGAGATGTGAACTAGGTGATAATATATTTTTATTGGTGGGTAATTTTTTAGTCAGGTTTGACTCTTCATCACCCTGTTTGCATTTTTCTTGGCAAGACATTGGAGTGACTTGCCATTTGCCTTTCCAGTTCATTTCACAAATGAAGAAACTGAGGCAAATAGAATTAAGTCACTTGCCCAGGGTCACACAGCTAGTAAGTCTGAGTCTGGATTTGAATTCATGACTTTCTGATTCCAGACCCAGTTCTCTACCAACCAAACCTTCTAGTTGACCAGAAAAAAAGATTTGTATTTGATTTTTCTCTATATTTTCATAACCCTAGCTTTGTCCCATTCTTCATCACCTCTTACCTGCACTATTGTAGTAACTTCTGAATTAGATTCCCAGGTTCTGCAAATTCTCTCCACAGTTATCAAATTACTATCTGCTCTGTATACACTTGTCATTTATACATTTAAAACTATCTATCACCTGCCTTCTATCTACATTTCCAAAAATTTCACTCCATTTTTCATTTCATGTGCTATGATTCACATAAACATGTCTATCTGCTAATTCATTGCACTTGTCTAGTTTATTAGTTGTGTCTGACTCTTTGTGAACCCATTTGGGATTGTTTTTGACAAAGATATTGAAGTGGTTTGCCATTTCCTTTCCTGTTCATTTTATAGATGAAGAAACTGAGGTAAACAAGATTAAGTGACTTGTCTAGAATCATATAGCTAGTAAGTTTCTGAGGTCAGATTTGCAATAAATTCTTTATGACTTCTTGCCCAATATTCAATCCACTGAGCTCATCTAGCTGCCTCATCAAATAATTATGAAGCACTTACTTCAGCCAGGCACTGTTCAAGCAGCTGGGGGTACAAGTAAGGATTACTATTAGAAAGGAACTTACATTGTTAAGGGACAGGACCATAAATACACATATGAGAAGAGAGTTAAGGTAAAGATCCTTCAAGGTTATATTCTGTCAGGAAAATTCTGCCTCTGATACTAGCTGAGAGATTCTGGGAAAATCATCTAATCTCTACTACCTTAATATTTCAATAGTACACAGCTCTATTTTCACATTTAAAATATATCTCAGGTGAGAAATATGACATTTTCAAAGTGCCCATTTTAATATTTTATAATTCTACAAAATGCTTATAACCCATTTAAAAATAAATAAAATAGCTTTCTGTACCTAGGGAGGGAATTTTCATCCTAGGATTTTCCTGCATCAACAAAATAACAATTCACAAATCTTATTTATGTCATAATACAAAGAAATTGATGTTAATCATTTAAAATAGTACTCTAGATGGTCTCAAATTCAAAAACTGAGAACCAGAAAGAACTGCAATTCAGAAAAATAAAGTTACTCATTCAATCTCACATAGGTAGTAAGTGGAAGAGTCAAGAATCCATTCATAGTCTTCTAATTCATTCAACACTTCTTTGTCAGTATTCAGTGCTTAGCATGGTTATTGTCATAGTAAACCTTTTTAAAAATAATTTTATTCATTTATTCATTCAATAAAGCAATCTCCATGTTGCCTTTGCCATAGGAGTTCAGAAAAGTGAGAGATTGCTTCCCACTGAGCCAATCAGGAAAAGCTTCCCAAGAAGAGGTAGAGTTTTAGCTAGCTCAACATATAGGATCGTGAGAAAAGGTAGTTGGAAAAAATGAATGGATTTCAATGTTAGGAGAAATAGCATGAGTTACACTATTGACATGGGAATATGCGGTGCATGATCAGAAACTAGGTAGGAAGTAGCAAGATGGCCCAGGAGAGACAGGAAGGCCTGAGTTCTTATTCAGCCTCAGACACTTAATAGCTGTCTGTGACCCTAAGCAAATCAGACTTTCTGAGTATCAGTTTATTATGAAGTAAAATGGGAAAAATGATGGCACTTGTGAGGACACTTGTGAGAATCAAATAAGATAATATATAGATATAGTGCTTTCCAAACATGTTGCCTATTAGTGGAGAAAAATCTGTTTAGAGAAACGAGTTGGTATAAATGCATAATGGAGCTAAAGGGAAACGAGAGTTATTGTGTTGAGTTACAGTTCTACTTTGAGTTATTACTGGCACACTCACCTCCAGAGGAAATGTTCCTTCCACCCACATCATTGACACCTAAAGTGGAATGCACTAGGAACCCACCTCCCCATTCTCTGGATTGGGTGTGAATGAAACACCCGCTGGCAGCAGAAACTTGGCTAAATGAACTTCTGCTGTTGGCAGAGGGAATCTTTTCTGCTTACTTTACCTGGCAGTTGGTGTGCCTAGGAAGGGAAGGAGAGGGGGATATGAATGACTTTTTGGTTCCTCTTAAGCACAGTATCCAAAGAGACCTTTGGTGCAAGACTGTTGGAAGTAAATATTCGGCATTTCCATCTACTGTCTCCATGTTATGACATAAGGTTTCCTCTGCTTCACTCCTAAAAATGGAAGTCTACTATGGCAGATCCTCTCATCTCTCTCATCAACTTTAGCTTATCTCTTCAATGAAGTCCTTGATGATTTGCTTCTTCCCCTTCCCTCAAGCATTGGTGCTCTTCCTCTCATTAAATTACCTTACTTTTCTGTTCATGTTGTCTTCCCATCTCCAATCTCTCTAGAAAAATATTCAGTCTTTAAAAAGTAGTTCACTTGTTTTTGCTTTATCCTTAGTACTAGGAACCTTTTCCTCCCTTATGCAAATTTCTGAATTGAATTAAGGAAGGGAGCTTACCTTTAGCTACCACTAAAAATAGTGCAGATTGAGCACCACTTACCTTCTGGATAGTTGTCTTTCCCTCAGGAGGCTAGGCAATATCCCACCTCTCTTCCTTTGCTCCTTCTGGGATAATATCCTTCACTTCCACATTTTTACTTGTCAAAATTTTATGCATCTTTGAGGTAGTAGGTGAATTAAGTGACTTAGGGCATTAAAAATAAAAATAAAACTTTTAGAATAAATCATTGTGAGTTAGTGTTGTGACTTCAAATTTTTTTTACAGCCATTTTTTTTGATTGACTGATTTGAGGATGATTGACATTGCCCTTCAGTTCCCATATAGTATTAGTGGAGAAATCAATCATATTAACTTTCTCTTTTCCTCATCCAGTTGGGTGGAAATGATAATGAGAACCACCCCTTTTGGGAAGGTTTCAGTTCCTTCTCATTGTGGCTGAATCAGAAGTGCTAAAACAATCACCTCTCAGGACATTTTGGCAGAATTCAAATAGGTCAGAGGCCCACCAAAATTCATTAGGACAGGAACTGTTCTTAAGACTGAGATCACATGATCCATTATTCATTTGTAAAATAACTTCTTCCAGGAGCCCAGGGATCTAACACTCAAAAAAGTATTTTTAAGATAAAGTCACATGACCTTCTCAGCTCATCACTGAATGAATTCTGAAATAATGCTGTTCTCCTCAAAGGCCATTATGGAGACTGGTTCACTACGTTCATGTTTTCTTTCATCTACATTTTTTCTTCTTTTGTAGTAAGTCTGGGGAGAGCATTATTGGTATTAAGTCTTGGCAACTAGATCCTTGAAAACATCATATTAATCCTTATTTGTGTAATGTTGCACATGACTGTCATCTAATCTATCTTTTATTTATTTATCTACATATCTATTTGTCTAATTACAAAAATCTTTTATGCATTTTATAATATACATATTTGGTATGTATCCATTTATATAAATATGATGATTGTTGTCCTTCATTTTTGAAGAAGACCAAAATTACATCACAATGTTAGAATTACAGTATATTCAACTGTGGCTAATCAGACCAATATGAGCTTGGAATGCTCTGCCACAGGTCAGATACAAATTGTCCCTTTGAACATTTAGAGTAACTTCTCCAGTTTTTAGTAGTTTGCATTTTCTTTGGGTTAATTCAGTTCTTCTTTGTACACAGCACCTTCTCTGATGAGGACAAAAAAAGCAGCAATGAAACATTTCATATCTATCTATCTATCTATCTATCTATCTATCTATCTATCCAGACATGTCTATTGAGGAGTGCTTGTATGAATGTATTGGTATGAAAGTAGAATGTAGATTTCAAGTATGAGGGGACCAGAAGAATTCAGTTTGTTGAAATCTGAGAGACAATGTGAAGGACAATAATGTGACATAAGATCACCATTATCACAGTTAAGAAGGCAGGACAATTGATCTGTGGAAAAGGAAGGAAATAGCTATCACCAATAAACCTCAGAAGGCCATTAGCTTCCCTTCATCACATGGTTAACTCTTAAAGACTCAATCTTCTGGGGGTGGGGTCTTTCTAAGGGACCCTCTCTATTCTAGAGCCCATTATGCTATCAGGAAGGAGAATGAAAGAGTCAGATAAGGAAGGCTTCTCTTCTGGGGAGGCTTGCTACCTGAGTAGATTGCCCTGTATGTCTGTATTTCTCTTGTGCAATACATTGAGTTGCTAGATGCCTTAGGTCATTCATGGAAAGGTTTGGACACTGATGACTTGGTGTCTCAGGGTTAGTTTGCCTCTGATGTTATCCCTATTCTGTAGGTGAACCAGAGATCTCGGAACTCTATCAGAGACATAAACCCTCATCTCCCCGACCTCACACAAGCACCCACACTTACTGCATTCATACACATCTCCCTCTTACCTCTTTAAGGCAAGTTACTATTTTTTTTTGCACACACATGGAAACTAGTGCTTCGTGCACATCTGTGCCTGGCCTGCCTACTCTGTTTGCCTAAAATACTTATGTGTGTGTATATATACAGTATAGTAAGAAACTAATTTTTGAAGCGTCTGTGGGGGCTCCAGGGCACTCTGCCATTTCCTCTTGTCCCTAAAGCTGTTAGGCTAAATTACAGGGCTAGGGGAATGAGTGGCCAGCTGTGCTTCAGCTGTAGGCCTCAGTTGTTGTGATAGAGTGCAAAGTATGGGCACCAACAGATCGTTAACTGTGCAACTAAAAATAGTCTGATGATTGTCTTGTGTGTTCTTCTGAGGGAAGAGAATGCAGTAATGTCTCATACAAATTCTGGTTTAAGCCCAAGATAGGACTGGCTCCTGTAACCTCAAAGAGAATTGGTTAATGAAACCCCTGAAGTACACAAACACTGCCTATATTTCATATTTTTCCCTTCATGCCTTTTTTTTTTCCCTTGTGAAACTTTTTTTTTTTTTTTTAATTGAAAGGACTGTTTGGTTTTGTTTTTGTTTTTTAAATTTCCCCACAATTTCCTGTTGTATTGCCTCCTTGGCTGTGCTTAGCCTTACTGTTGACTATAATTACTCTTGGGCCTGTGAAGACGGCTGACAAATCTAAGTTGACATTAGTGGTGCATTACATTCGAGTGAGACTAGAAACAGCGTGCCTCACATTGCTTGGTGCTATCCCTGCATTTTGTCCAGATTAACCAATTTAGATGGTTTGGGGTTTGTGTAGCATTAATAACTGCCAGGGCAATCTTTGGAAGTTGTAAACATTGCACATGAAGAGTTAGTAAAGTGTGAGCTTGAATAAACATGACCTTAGTGGTTCATGAAATACTCAGCAGAATTGACCTGAATTGTTCTTTAAAATGAATTTTCTGATTCAAAAGCACTGAAGGCAGAACTAAATTAAAGCACAGAAAAGATAGCTATATCAAGTCTTTGCCCATCCATTCCTGTCCAAACCTGTCTTTTGATGCCTCAGTTTCCTCATACATATAATTGGGAATGATAATACAATTGTGAGATGAAACCTTATTATGTGCCAGTCTGTTCTTAATATATATCATGTTCTTTTGTCTACTAGAAATAGTGTGGAGGTTTTCTCTGGGGCTTTAGAGATAGAGTAACTCTATCTGCTCTTCAGAGCTAGCTGGGACTGGGAGCCCCATAGGATTAGGCAACTATTGGTAAGTGTTCTATCCAGGAATGAGGAAAAAAATGAACTTTGGTCCATTCTCTTCTAGATGGAATTTTAGTTATACAAACTCAACCTGCAACAAAAAGGAGACTCATTTATATTCTTGCAATTAAGAAGTTATCAGTACAGTGAAAAAGACAATATGCTTATCAGCATATTAGTTTTAAATCAGTTGACTTCATAGTAAATAAAATATAATAATTAATAGAATAATAAAATAGAATAATTTTGGTCTGTAAAATAGAGTGAATGGGACACTTAGGTGGTATAGTGGATAGAGTGCTGGGCTTGGAACCTGAAAGACTTGCTTCCTGAGTTCAAATCTAGCCTCAGATGCTTACTAGCTGTGTGTTCCTGAGCATCTCAGTTTCCTCATCTGTGAAATGAGTTAGAAAAGAGATACTGTATTATCTTTGCCAAGAAAATTCCAAATGGGGTCATGGAGAGTCATGTGCAACTGAAAATGACTGAATAAAAGCAAGAAGATAGAATGACTAGGAGGCAGATCTCTAGAGAACACAAAAAGTTTACATAATTTAAAACAGTATTCATAATGTGAGCTAGTATAATACTGAATAGATTGTGGATCTCAAGGTCAGGAAGATACATGTTCCAATTCTGTTTGTGGACCCAGTAGCTATGAATAAAGACAAGTAACTTGACATCTCTTATTTTTTGGCAAGTCTTTAAGAATTATTACTAAATCACCATCCACTTCTGTCCAAACCTATCTTTTGATTTCTGTTTCCTCATTCATACAATTGGGGATGATAATACAATTGTAGCATGAAACCTTATTATTTCATTTAATAATTTAAAAATTACTAAATGAAGAGCAGGAAGGGATTATTTAAAGTTGAAAGAAATCTTAGAGGCTATTTAGTTCTCATTTTATATATGAAGAAACTGAGACCCAGTTTCTGGACTGAGGAAATTAAGAGAGGAAATAAATATCTGCCCAAAGTCATCCATGTAGTAAGTGACAGATACAGGTCTTATATACAGGTTGTGGCCTTCTTCATTGAAGGGAGGTCAAACAGAGAAGAAATTGGAGATCCTTGACCTGCTGAACTGATTGTATAGGCAAACAGCAGTCCATCCAAGAATGTGCAGAAGCACTAGCAACTCACTGCAATAGGATTTGACAATGACTAATTCTCACTCCACCCCAGGGTCATTGTAAGGTGTAGGAGAGGGAATAAAAGAACAAAACCGAAAAGCATTTTGAAATTATAAGAATAAACAATAGGGGAAAGATGTTAATAAAAATTCACTAAGAGGACCACTAATGTAAGGAGGAAGTTAAACAAGATAAATTAATATGAAGCACAACTCTTGTCATGCAAATAACTCTCATTTACATATTTCTTGATTAAAGTTTTTAAATTTATGACAGCTGTCTTAAACAACTTTCCACCAAACAAAAAAGTAGAATTCAATTCAACTGAATAAGACTTTATTTAGTACCTACTAAGTACCAGGTGCATTGCTATCTCCTGGAAATAATAGAGATATAAAGGAAAAGTCTCTGCCCTTTCTGAATTTATAATCTCTTGGAACAAAATAAACAGAACAACCAACAGCAATATCAATTAGCATTAAAATCAACACCTGTCAGACTATCGTGGACATATTAGAAGCTTTGTGAATACTTGTTGAATCAATGACATGCTTATAAGCAGACTTTCCTATCCTTCCGTTAGTGAACATGTGTGAATACAAAGGCTGATGAAAAGAGATAAAATTTGGAGTTACTCAGAGGTTCTATCTTTCCAGCAAATGTTTCTAATCAGAGTGCTTGATTTGAGTCAAAACATTTCTTTTCCTTCCCAATTTCCTATTGAATTCAAAAAAGTTGTTTAAAAAGGCAACACAGTTTTAGTCTGT
This sequence comes from Sminthopsis crassicaudata, assembly GCF_048593235.1. Classification (NCBI taxonomy): domain Eukaryota; kingdom Metazoa; phylum Chordata; class Mammalia; order Dasyuromorphia; family Dasyuridae; genus Sminthopsis; species Sminthopsis crassicaudata. Next base: position 485,489,023 of record NC_133619.1, on the reverse strand, counting down.
TGAGGTATGGAGGAGTTCTCTCAGGGTCTTATCCAGGTGTCCCTTTGCCTCGTCCTGAACATCTTGTCTCAACAACCTTTATCTTTGACTGTTTGTGGCCAAAGCCAGAACAACCAGATGGAAAGGGGGGAATCTAGTCAAACATCCAGATGTTCTGACTGCCCAATGCCAAACATCTGTATATTTGCAAATATCCAGAGGATTAACTAAATTTCCCCCTCTTTTCAGTTCTTTCCCATCTTGGTGGTATATAAACAGTCTTTAATTATACATATGGGACAAGGACAGTATAGAGGAATTTATTTGGTCTTGCTGTGTCACTACATTTCTCATTTAGCTGGCACTGATAAAGATATGAATGCTTCTTTTAGCAACTAATTAAATACGCTGGATAACTAAAACAGAGGATCTTGGGATGTAACAAATGCTTTGATGAAATGGCTTCTATTAAGAGGCTACGATTCACAGTTCATATGCAGGTGTCAAAATACTGGTTTTATTTTATGTAAATGAGAAAACCAATAACATTATTTGATTCAGTCACAAACATTTAGTAGTATCTATTATGTGCTAGATTCTGGATAAGTAAAACCAAAAAGAAAGACTTTTTCTCCTCTCATGCAATTTATATTAGATTGTAAGACTTGAATATAAACAGATGACATGTACAGAAAGATTATTTTCATATATTATCTTCAAGGTACTCCCATTAGCTAATTAAGGATCAGCTCAATCTATCAAAAAGTTCTGTACCACTGCTAGGCACCCCTGATGTAGAAATTAAACTATTACTTATTGTCTCAGTACTTACCTGAGGCTAGAAAGAGACTCACAGAGCTAGTAAGAGGTGGGATTTGAACCTAGGGCTTCCCAATTGTAATCCCAGCATTTGAGCTTCTATATTGTACTGTTTCCACTTAATATAACTATTTGTGGAAAGGGAAATAAGACACCTGCCTTTGACCTTCCAGAACAAGTACCAGACATGTGTCTGTGTTGATATCAATATGTACCCACATCAGTGATTTCTTGCTGTTTCCCTAGTTGCTTATTTGATCCTGTGCTAAAAAAGCCTTGCCCACCAGAGAAGGTAGAGAATTCAATCTTCTACAAAGAACCTGAACAGGGTGAACAATCCCTGGTTTGTTCATTGACAAACAAAGCTGATGATTTACTCGAACATAGCCCCCCATGGGAAAGGAGTGGTGTAGGCCTAGGAGGAGTGCTGGGGGCAAAGGGGGGTGGGCCAGGAAATTTCTCACACCTTCCCACTTCAGAACATTTTGGCACACACCTAATTTTTTGTCACGCCTTTTGTTCTGGTAAAGTTGAGCTGTTGGAGAGATTACATGGAAGGCTCCAGACCCAAACACTGATTTAAAGGGAAATAGCACCAGCTGCCGTTTGTTTGTCAGTGAAAGAGACTCTTTGGGGGCCCTTTTCGGCTCTGAACAATGCAGACAATGAAAAAAGTCTGCCAGGACTCCATCCGTAGTAATAGGCGTCACTTTTAAATCCTAGGAATGTGCACTGAACTACTCCTCCCTCTGGTTCAAGGCTTTGTTTTTCAAAGGAGGCAGGATTCTGGGTGGGCAGGGAATCTTGTTAGGGTCTCAGAGAGTGCCCCAGCTCAGGACCCTGAAGCATGTGCTCTGGCATCTGTGCTTAAAGCATACAAATGGCAAGATCTGTAGAAATAAGGCGTTGTTATTTACAGTGCCAAAAATGGAATTAGGAGAACTCAGTAGATGGGGCAGACAATAAATAGCAATGTGTCTTGCACAAGTCATGTGATCTCTGAGCCTTACTTTCCACCTCTGTAAAATGGACTTAATAAAAACTATTATTTCTGCTTCAAAGAAGTACTGTGAGGCTCCAGTGTGGTGATGGCTATAAAGCTCTTTGTAAACTTTAAAATAAAACATTTACCATTATCACAATAGGACTTATGTACAGGCAAAATTTCTGCATGTGTCACCAGAAACAAACACAGAATAATTTGGACTTAATCTCTATTTATTCTGCAAGTGCAATCCCATTCAAAGAGAGACTTTGAATCAAGGGGAAATAGGCAAGAATGTGATCTCTCCTATGAGATAAGACTCCTGATAGTCTTTGAAGACAAACTAAGAATAGAAAGAGGTCTTGAGATGTTAACTATCTTCATGGAACTGACATTAGGTGACAGGGCTTTCAAAGACTTGATTTCATTGCATTGTCCTTGCCAGTCACATCTGCCTTAACAATTCCCTTTTGTGCAGGTAAAATACTTCTGTCCACGTTTTTTTGGCTCAGGAGCTGAGCAAGATGATCATACCCACATATGTGCTTTCACTTAACTTTCCTTAAATAAACAATGAAGTCTGCTTAAATTACAGTGAAATTAGTTGTGTGCCTGAGGGGCTACAGGCTGGGGGGTGGGGGAAAGAGTGAAGAGGGTGGCCAAATTAATCTGGCTGTAGATACAACAACAAAAAAGGCATTTCCCAAGTAATTTATGATTACCATCATTCAATTCCACTGAGAAAAAAAAAAAAAAAAAAGACTCCCATTTAGATTCAATAGCCATACTTGTACTGTGTTCCCCCTAAAATTTTGGAGTTTTCTGATATGATTGTTATGGCTTAACTTCTTAACTTAATTTCCAGCTTTTCAAAACTAAATATAATATTAATAGCAGTAGCAACAGTAATAATAACAATTTACTAAATATTACAGGAAAAAATAATGTGGTAGTAAAAGGTAAAGAGCCCTGAGCTGAATGTCAGATGACCTGAGTATTAATTCTAGACCTGTGATGGAGAGCTTACTTAACTTCTTTCATCCTCAGTTTTCTTGCCTATAAAATAAGAATAATAATATCCATGCTACTTTATACATTGTTATGAAGGTTAAAAAAATAATTCCAGAAAACTCTTTGTAACTGTAAAGGATTGTATAAATGTAGAAGCACCATCAGCATTCTTATCATTCTTCCCATTTTATATCTGATGGAATCCAGATAGAAAGGATCATGAGGCACATTGCTATCTTACTGTTATTCTCTTATGTTTAAAGGTCATGGGAGTATTGCACAGGTGGATAGAATGATTGCTTTTTTGTAATTGAATAAGTATTGGGATGAAAACTCATTTTCTACAGTCTTGCTTAACAATGAGACTCATGAAAATATTTGTAGCAAACACAATGTTGGGGATGATATATTCTTCTTGTTCCCACATGGTTTTGAATGAAAGAAAAAAACATTTGTTAAGTGCTTGCTATGTGCAAAGTTATGGGCATACAAATTGAAAAATCAGATAGTTCTTGCTCTCAAGAAGCTCATCTTTTAATGGGGAAGAAAACATATTAATTAATTAGAGAAGTTTCAGTCCCAAGTCAGATAGAAAATTTTATGATTCCTATGGAATAAAGGCAAAGCAAATTGCAATGCTTCTTCTTTGCTCTTTTCATTTTAATCCTACTTAAGTTTTGACATATTTTCTGCTAAATATTAACATTTTGAGAGTGGTTTGATTCCATGTAATTATTGTCATTTTTTATTATCTCCTTTAAATATATATTTTTTAATTATTGGTGGAGTTAAATAAAAATGGCCCTGGAATGAGTCACTATCTTGTTATATTACTCTTTTACACTTAATGTTCTGTAGATTATTGCAAGATGATTAAAATAACTGGGTTTTTTTTGTAGCCAAATTAAAATCTTTGGATGCAAACTCATCCTTTGGAGGCTTATTGAAAGCATCCATGATACAATTCACTTCCATAGTAGATAGGACAACTGGGTTGATATACATGTTATTCATGTGCCTGTCTGATGTTATTCTTTTCTGTTAGGTCTCTATATTTTGAAAGCCTTTTTGTTCCCTGTAATTTGGAGATTTTGAATAATTGGTGTGTTAACATTTATTTAAAATATTAAGATTTCATGGATCAATATTAAATCAGGCAATTGTGATCAACCATCCTGCCTCCGATAATGATCTGATTCATTGTTATTACTTTTTAGAAACAGGAGGATACTTATAAGAGCATCTCTTCAAAAATTTTCCCTTTTTTTTTTTTTTTTTTTTTTGGTAAGGCAATGTGGTTTAAATGCCTTTCCCATGGTCACACAGCTTACAGCAAGTGGCAAATGTCTGAGGTCACATTTGAACACAGGTCCTCCTGATCTCAAGCTCTGTCCACTGTAACACTTAGTTACCCCAGGCTGTTCACTTGTTAAGAACTTAATTGAATCTTTTTTGTTGTTGTTGTCCATGCAGATTGTTTTAATTTTTAAAATATATACAAAGATAGTTTTCAACATTTACCCTTGAAAAACTCCATATTCCAAATCATTTTCCCTCCCTTTCCCCCACCCCAATCCAATATATATTAAACATGGGCAATTTTTTACACATATTTTCACATTTACCATGTTGCACAAGAAAAATCAGATGAAAAAGAGAAAAATGAGAAAGAAAAAAAAGCAAACAACAAAAAAAGGTAAAAAATCTCTGTTGTGATCCACATTTAATCCTCATAGACCTTTTTCTGGATGCAGATGGCTCTTTCCATCACAAGTTTATTGGAATCAGCCTGAATCGCTTTATTGATGAAAAGAGTCACCCATCAGAGTTCATCATCACAGAATCTTGTTGCCATATATGATGTTCTCTTGTGAACCTTCTTTTTTAAGTATTTTGAAAACTATATTTTAATATAATTTGTTTCCTTTGCAATCCTATGAATTTTGTTTTGCTCTTTGTAAAGTACTATTCTTGCAAGAGGTCTATAGGTTTCACTGGACTACCAAAAGGGCTGCAATATACAAAAAAGGTTAAGAAACCTGACTACAAAGAAACTTACACATTTTGTATATGAAGAAAGTGAGACTGAAAAAGCCTAAAATAATTTTCCTAAGATCATGTATCCAAATGGTAGCAAAGACAAATTTGGATTAATTCGCATCTAAGGTCTTTTCTTAATCCAAATTAATGTGATTTAGTTGAGAAATGTATTGATTAATGACCAATAATGTTAATCAAGAAATTCTTTACTATTTTGTGATTATCAACCTTGGTATTTGAAATCTCTTACTCTGTACAAATATCACAGTTCATCTGTAAGCCAAAGAATGAAAGTAATTTATTGAATTCTTATGGGAAGAAAAATGTATGAAGTCATTTAGTCAGCATTCTGAATATAATTTTAGATTTCTTCTTTATCTCTGGTTATACCCACTTTCTGTCTAGCTCTTCCCTTTTTCATAGAATTTCTGAGTTAGAAAGGTCCTTTGCAGATTTCCAGTTGAACCCCTTGCCAGAATAAAAAATCACTTCAATAACATCTTTAACAAATACTATCAAGCTTTTTCCTGTATACCTTAAGTGACAATAACTCACTACCTTTCAAGACAGCTCATCCTAATTTTAGATATCTCTGTTAGGAAGTTTTTCCTTACATTGAAGTGAAGAATGCTTTCCTGAAATTTGTACTTTTTCCTCTTATTTCTGACCTTTGGGGCCCAGCAGAACAAGTCTAATCCCTTGTCATTGTGAAAACTCTTCAGACTAGGAAAGGGCCCTAGATATTATCTGATCCACTAATTAGTTATGTGTTATTGTGTGAGTCATTTAAACTATTCATATCTCAGCTTTCTCTGAGGCCCTTTCTACCTCCAAGAACTACCATCACTACTACTACTAATAGTTCTATCTCAATTCTTTGACAGATACACAAATCTCCTTAGTAGAATCTATTAAAAGTTAGCTCACATCATGTTAGTTATAACTTAATCAATTTTACTTCCTGAAACTATTTTGACATTTTGACCTTTTTTGGGGCCTTTCTTCTTTTTGTAGTGTGATTTCTCTATTATAATCAAACAAATAGATTTATGTGAGAATTTGCAATATAGTCTGCTACACCTGTTTTTATAACTAAGAAAATGGAATGCTGATTTATCAGTATTTGGGTAATGTTTTTCTGAGTATTTCTCTCCTGGTTGGCATCTTGGATATTAACAGGAGAAATCTTAAACAATTTCAGATTAGACTGGAGTTGGATCTAGAAAAATAAACACATTGGGTGTGGGGTAGTGGTGGGAAGAATTAGTTTTATGGTCATTTTGGCTGGGATCAGAAGTACTTTTCACCCTCACCCTCCCATCATGGTCTTACTTGCACAGGTTGGAAGCTTTAGCCAGCTAGCATCTTTTTTACTTTTCTGGGTAAGTATTGGGCAGACATCTGCACTTTGGGAGTCTCCATTGACCTCCAACTTTGAAGTGTTGGAGTTTCCTCCATCTGTAATGGATAGGCCAGGGAGGGATTCTGACTTCTATACCCTGGGTCACTTTGATCAGTTTCAACTTTAAAGGGTGGTTTCTTCAAAAGATGTTGAAAAGCTGCTTTAAGTTGTGTGACCTCATAGCAAATGCTAAGCTGCTACTTCTCATCAAATTTCCTCTTCAAGGAGCCAGCATATGTAACTCTTCAAGACTCAGCTTTATTCAAATTGCCACATGGAACCTAAAGATCACCCCCATTATGCAAACAGAGTCCAACATAACACATTATACATTAAAAAAAATTAAAGGAAATTCTCTATGAGATTCACTCACTGAATAGATATGGTACCTTCTGAGACAAATTGAACACACTGGTTCTGTCCCAGAACAAGAAGGGGTCAGGAACTCTTTAACCTACCTTTCTTGAGCAGCTAGAGATATCTTTTCATTTCTCAACTAAAGTCTGACAGATCCAGCTTAATTCTTGAAATTGAGAGAGAGAGAAAGAGAGAGAGAGAGAAGGAGGGAGGGAGGGAGGAAGGGAGGGAGAGGGAAAGAGAAAGAAAAGAAAATAAGGAAAGAGGGGGAGGGAGAGAAGAAGAGAGAAAGAGGGTGAAGATGAGGGAAGGAAGGAGAAAAAGATTCCTTAATCTTTTATTAGAAGAAATTCCATTTAAGTATCTGTGACAAGCTGGAAATAGGTGTTAGTTCCAGGAGTTGCCTCTTTCTTTTTTGGGGGGGACAAAGACCTCTCTCAGAAGAGAGCTTTGATTCATGTATGTCTTCTCTCAAAATTAGAGTATCTCTTCTCTCTCAAGCTCTCATCAAATGGACCCTCCATATAAGGCATGGAGAATAAAGGAATCATTATCTCTACCAATGAGAAAAAATTTTCATTTAAAAAGATAGTTTTGAGAAAGAGTCTGCATGCTTCATCAGAATGAAAGAATCCATGATTCCAAATTTTAAAGAGCTTGTGGCCTGGGAAACAGTGGTTGAGAAGATTTTTCTATCTAACAAATTTATCATGAAGAAGACTCAAGCCTGAAGCCCTTGCAAAGCAGCTGTTCTGAAAGTAATATGAGAGAAAAGTGTCAATCCTAACCTAAACCCAGATCTTAGAATGATGGAAAGCTATCTCAAAAAACTGAAATATTAATATCTTTGCCAAACAAGATACCCAATTAGAAGAAGCAGAGAAATGAAGAAACATTTGAAGATAATTCAAGGTAGATGAGGGATAGTAAGAAAGGTAAATGGAGTTAAGAATACAATGGAGTCTACTTCCTTATAGGTGCCTGGTTAAATGACATGCCCAATGTTATATATCTATTTAGTGAAAGAGGCAGAATATGAACTCAGAACTTTTAACTCCAAAGCAGTGCACTTTCTACTTTGCTAAGCTGCATTTTATATTTTGCATGTGGACAATAATACAACTCACATTCAATTATATTGCACGTAGTAACGATATAAGAAAACTTTTCAGTAGGACCAAATTTCTCAGATCTGGGTAGTGGCTCACTTATTTTAAGGATTACATTACAGACAACATGGTTTAATGATAAGAGAAGCAGACTTGGTTTCAAATCTTATCTGTGATACATAGTGAGAATCTGACCTTGGATGGTCAAGTCATAACTTCTTAGTACCCCCAGGAAACTCTCTGTGATGACAAATTATGGATACCTTGAGAATCTGAAATTCCTCATCCAGAATTCTTTGAGTGAATGAATTAACAGGTCCAGAGCCCCCTGCCTCTCCAGACCTAGTCAATGACTAGATTTATCAGTTCTTTGAAATGATCCTTGACCTTCCTAGTTGTTTCAAGAAATGCTGAATAAATGCTCCACCACTGAACTGACAAAGGAACCACCCTAAAGACATGTTTCAGTAGAATAAAATTTGTTCCTTTTGATGAACGAGTCTTATTGATTTCTGAGAAGGGACAAATATCTGTGAGAATAAATGCATTCCAGAAATTTGTTTTTCAGTTTTTCGGTCTGACTCTTTATGACCTTATTTGGGGTTTCTTATCTTTTTCCAAGATAAAAGAATGGTTTGCCACTTCCTTCTTCTCCTCATTTTATAATAAGGAATGGAAGCAAAAGTGGTTAAGTGAATTGTCTAGGCCAGACAGTTAATTAAGTGCTTGAGGCCAGATTTGAACTCAAGAAGATGAATCTTTCTGACTTCGGGCCTAGCCTTCTATCCTGTGCCATTTAGCTATCCCTATTTTGGATTAATGCACCATAATATTAAAGAATATGAAAACCCAACCAAATCAACAGATATCTTTTGATTTGATCACTTATTAAAATGTGTCTTCTATTCACAATGTCACTGTTAAAGAACCTAATGCAACAAAGTATGTCAGGTACCTGACAATTTCTTGTAATGCCCCGAAAGACAGGTGTTCATTCCTGTAAAAGCTTTGAAGCTAAAAATAAAAATATTAAAATGAAAGGATATTTTCAGGAACATAGTAATCATCTTAATACATATATTTCAGGCTATTTTCCTTTTAAAAGTATGTGAGGGGTGGGGGCACTGAGGGAAGAAGGATTGGACAGGGTGTTAAAAACTGACAGAACTCCTGGCTGGAAAGGAATGCAGAAAATGAGCTAAAGTAAAGCCTTGTAAGTCATTTGAGATCAATTGTCAGAGAATGTGTCTCAGCTGTGTCATTATCAGATTAATAGCTGAGTTCCAATTTAAGCTAGAATTATTTGGATAACAAAAATCAAAAGCAAAGTTTTTGCAAACAATTTTTCCCCAGAGCAAAATAACCCATATTAGGGGATGTGGATTTGTGCGCTTGTCACCACACCCTTCCAGCTCCAAAGAAACCCAGTGTTCTTCATAAATGTTTCACAGTAATTCTTTCTTCCACATTATCACTTGGTTCTATCTTGAGGTAAAGCTGAAAACAAAGCAGAACCCTTCTGAATTCAATGAATTCCCAGGTGACTATAGAATGTGTGGACAAACCTTAGTTTGAAAGATCTCTAACATAATCATCCAAAGTGACTCTCAGAGTAGTCTATAATTTGAAAATGAGGATTAATATTGGTTCAGATGTCTTCAAATGGTTCCTTTTTCCCTTTTCTTCATATTTAAACTGTAATCTTCTTCAATTTTCAACTTTAATAGGTCCCAGAAATAATCAGGAAGAAGAATTCATTAGGGGGTCTTTGAATGAAAATGGTCAGAATGCCATGAAGAAGATAAAAGAAAATATATTCTCCTTGAAAGCGAGACTAGAAGAAGGTATGGAATTCACTAGAAGCAAAAAGAGATATGTTGAATAGATATAAGAAGTACAGAGAATGCAGGGCTGGCCAGGTGAAGAGAAAGGAGAAATGACTTTGTATCATTGTTACATAGCCAATAATGCTTCCTGGAAAAGGTAGCATTTCAGGCATTTTTGAAGGAGGATGAATAAAATGTTTAGTGTACCATAGTTGCAAAATATTAATAACTAAGGTGACAAGTGCAAATCTCTGAGAGTATAGTGGACAGCGATAGAATGACTATATATGGCAATGTAGGGATATGAAAGGCAGATTAAATAGTTGTGGATTATAGAAATTCTTTTTTTATTATAGCTTTTATATACAAAACATATGTATGAGTAATTTTTCAACATTGACCCTTGCAAAAATTTGTTTAAACTTTTCCCCTCTTTCCCTCCACCCCCTCCCCTAGATAGCAGGTAGTCCCATACATGTTAAATATGTTAAAGTATGTGTTAAAAACAATATATGTATACATATTTATATAGTTATCTTGTTGCACAGGAATAGAAATTCTTTAAAGAAGAGGCTACATAACATTTGGGATTAGGAAGAAATGAAATGGTTCTTCAAAGCAAATTGATTTGATAGATTTGTTGGGGAAAAAAAGATAATTCACATTGAAAATAGGACCAAAATGACATTAATTTGTTGGTGTCAAGTAACATTGGATCCAACTGTGACTTATCAGATCAATGTGAGCTTGGAAGGTCCTATCACAGGTTGGACATGAATAGTTAACACAATATTTGTGATGGAGATGCCTCTAAATCTGTGCGTCTCACATTTTTTTGAGTTACTGAAATTCTATTTTGCTCATAGTCTATAGCATCTTCTTTGATGTGGGGAAGTCATTCTAGGTGGTCCATGTGACTGCATGACCTTGTGTGAATTTTGAGTAACATAGTCTTTGGAATTTGGACAATATGGTCAGCTCATCAGAAGCATCTATATAATATAGATACAGAAGCATCATCTACAGCACTTTGCATTAGCATGTGAATACTTGTCAGTTTAGCAGGGCAAAGGACCTTAGTCTCTGGTACCTTATCCTTCTGGGTGATCTTCAGAAACTTCCTAAGACAATCCAAATGGAAGTGATTCGATTTCCTAGCATGGCATTGGGAGACTCTTTAGGGTTCATAGACATGCAACAATTATATCAGCAAAATAGCCCTTCAGTTTCTTAAGTTATCAATGTATAACTTACCCAAGGCCATACTGTTATCAAGTGTCAAAGCCAATCTTAAACCTGGACAGTAAAAGCCATGTCCTTTATCTTATACCATGCTGCCTTTATATAGAGTAAGATACAGACTAAATAAGAATTTTGGAAAAAAAGCAGGAAGACAAGAGAAGAAATATTAGCAGGAGTCCATTCATAATTTTAAAAAAATTAAATAATAAATAATAAACCTTTATTTTAACAAAAGAATGAATGGATCATGGATTTTAGTAATGATTGTATATAATAAAACTCTGAAGTAGATTAAAATAAGCATGGTACTATGTGGAGAGATAGCAGCATTTGAGTTGAGGAGAAAGTCTAAGGGGATTTATTTACAGCTGATGAAGATTGCTGGGAGGAAAGCAAAGAGGGGGAGCCAAGATGTAATAATTCAAACCTGGACAGAGAGAGAAGGAAGAAAGGAAACTAAAAAAGAATAATATATATATTTCAGGAACATAATTGTTATTTCTTTTCCTTTTTGTCCCTCCTCCCCAGAGGTGCAGGTCTAGATAGAAATATTATAACCAAATGTGATGGAAAGAAAGAAAAAAATGAAACCTTAATGATTATAACATTAACTATGAATAGATTACATTTATTCATTAAAATGGAAGAGCATGATGACATGGATTAGAGAAAAAGAACTTCAAGAATTTCTTAGGTAAAAGCAACATGAGTAAACTATTATTTCTCAGCATGATTTTAAAAAGCCAACACATACAACAGGAGTAGCATATTAGGCCTCAGACAAAACAAGAATAGAATTAAATATAGTTAAGCAAGATGGAGCAAGTAGGCAGTGCAATGCCAGTGCCCTGAAGACAGGGAGACTCCAAGTTCAAATACGGCCTTAGATACTTATTAGCTATGTGACTTTGGGCAAATCAACCCCAATTATCTTGCTTCCTTCTTCCCCAAACAAGAGAAAAATAAATATATTAAAAAACAATGCAGATAAAGTAATTATGACATTGAATATATAGGTTCCAAGTGACATAGTACCTAAATACTTAAAAGAGAAGCTAATTGAATTATTGAAAGATCAAAACAGTAAGAAAATAATTCTATGTGATTTTAATGTTCTTCTCTCAGATTTAAGTAAGAAAAACATAATTGATAAGAAACCAGAACTCAGAATAGAATGGAAACGTTTGATATGATAGATTTTTATTTAATGGAAGTTTTAAGAACATTCTTATTTTTTCAGAAATAGCAACATATTTACAAAATTAATCCTGTATTATTGTATAAAAATCTTGTAAATAAATGGAGAAAAGCAGAAATATCAATTATATTCATTATACATTGTAATATAGGAAAATCATTGTGAATTAGGCAAATATGAATACAGTACACAGATTATGATGGAGACTATAAATGTTATCCTAAATATTGAATAAATTATTAAAATGGTAAATAATTTTTATAATTAAGCAGTATCCCCAAATTTTTAGCATTTAAAGTAATTATTTCTGAAAAAAATTTAGATTCTTGAATATTTGCATTAATTAATGAAAGAAGAGACAAATGTAAAAATGCATACAAAAAAAGCAGAAATGATGTTACAGTAAAATAGCAATGAACAATAAAATGATAAAAATGTCAACATTTTTAGTATATTGCTATAAAACCCCAAAGGAAAAATATGGAAGGAAAAATATTCAATATAACAACAAAATGGATGAAGAGAGATAATAGAGATGATAAAGGAGACAATCTATTGGAGAAAACGGGATAGTTTGGGATCACTTGTACATGCAGAAGAGTTAATTTGTCAAAGAAGACATACCTTTGTCTTTATGTGACAAGGGTAAAGGAAGAGATAGTGACAAAAAGCATTTGGAGATGAAGAGGAAGGAACAAGGATCTTTTGGTTAATGTCCTTAATTTATTGGTTAAAAAAAGTGAGGATGAGGGGATCTGAAGAGGGATGAAAAATGTTGGAAAAGCTACTATTGTGAGTAGGATAGTGAATCAATTAGTAAGGAAACCAAAAAAATTGCTTTACTCCAGTGAGGGAGCATTTAAGATTACATATCATATAATTGTATAAATATGTGTATATATATTGGATTTAATATATATTTAACATGTTTAATATTGGATTTACTTGTCATTTAGGGGAAGGGGTGGAGAGGAACACAATTTGGGAGTTTCTCCCAAAGTATTTTCTTAAGATTAAAACTAAAAAAAAAAAAAAAAAAATTACACATCATAAATTTATTCTGGATTGAGTCAGCACAATTTTCTGAGTGTCTCTTCCACCCTCAAAAATTTCTCAGTTGATCCATTCATCCTCATTTATTATCATCCCAAATGTTTTTTGCCTTTTCTGGCTAAACTTTTTGAGAAGCCATCTACAATAGATACTTCCACTTTGCTTTTTTTTTAGTTTTTTTTTCTAAACTTTCTGGAGTCTAGCTTCTAAGATAATCTTTCTACCCAAACTTATATCTCCAATGTTAAAGATGGTCTTTTAGCAAAATCTAATGATTAAAAAACCCAAAAACTTTATTCTTGACTTCTCTGTTGTCTTTAACACAGTCAATCACTTTAATACTCTCTTGTTTCTGATATTTCATGGTATTACTTGTTCTTGGTTGTCTTTGTCCCTATCTAATCACTTCTTCCCAGTCTCCTTTGCTGGATCTTTGTCCAACTTACTTCCATTTTGAATGTTCCACAGAGCTTTGTTGTGGGTTCTTGTTTTCTGTCTATACTATAGTATCACTTGGTGATCTCATAAGTTTCTATGAATTCAATTATAATCTCTATGGCTATGATCATCAGATCAATTTATCCAGTCCTAAATTCTCTTCTGACCTCCATTATTTCATCTCCATCTGCCTTTGGACATATTGAACTAATATCATAAAGAAAACTTAAATTGAATCTATTCAAAGTGAAAGTTTATCTTTCCCCTAACCCTTCCCCTTTTCTTGACTTTTTCATAACTTCCCTATTAACACCCCTGTTGAGGATACTATCATATCTTAGTTACAAAAAAAAAATCACAACATAAGTGACACTATCCTCCTTGAAGTTCCCCACAAGACATTATATCTCCTGACTTTCACTGGCTGTCCTTCATACCTGAAATTCTTTCTCTTATCACTAGCTTCCTTGGCTTCCTTTGAGTCAACTAAAACGCCACCTTTTACGAAAACCTTTCCTGATCCCTCTTAATGCAATAGATCTCTCTGCCTTCCTTTTGGTAATTATTTCCAATTTGTCCTTTATATGGGTTGTTTCTATATAGTTGTTTATGTGTTTCCCCCATCATTTTCTGAACTCTTTGAAAGCAAGGACTATTTTTACTTTTCTTTATATCCTCAGCTCTTAAAATAGTGGCTGGGACATAGTAAACACTAAATAAATGCTTATGGACTGAATGATAACTATTTCCCTTTTAAAAAGTTACTTCATCTCTTTGAACTTCTGTATTCTTCCTCAGGTAAAGCATAAAAAGAACTAGAATTAGATAACATAAATTTAGATACCTTATTTATTGTTTGACTGACCATCTCTATGGAAAGTATGTCATTGTTTTTTCCCCATCAACACATGTGATTTTTTTTTTTTTTTGATATCTCTCAGACAGCAGTGTCCTATTAAGAATTCCATTCTGTAGTTATGGAGAATATTCCAGAGTTGTGAGTATGCCCTCTCACCAGGAAGCATATCAATTCCTTCAATGGATTTGGTTGAGTAAGCCTAGGGTGCTTTCCAGCGCTTCCAGAAATTAAAAACTGAGAGCCCTAAGGCATTCTGAATGCTACCTTCACTGGGGATGTTGCAATGATTTATAATGTTTTGAATACCACATTTTCCAAATGCAGTTATGTTTAATGATCCTTCTTTTTATATGTAGAAAGATAGCATATGTAAGGAAGATTTTTGGCTGACCAAAATACATTACCGAAGCAGCTGGATTTTGCTGCTGACAAAAATGTACAATAAAGGTAGGAATGTAGGGTAGGCAACTTAGCTTCCTTTTTGTTCTTGTTGAAAGTGTGTTATGCCAAGATCATAATACTTGTCTTGAACAAAGCCTACAATCTCCATCCATATGGAGAGAGAGAGAGAGAGAGAGAGAGAGAGAGAGAGAGAGAGAGAGAGAGAGAGAGAGAGAGAGAGAGAAAGAGGGAGAGAGTGTGTGTGTGTTAATCTTGGTTTGAATACACTCCATTTAAATTTTCTAAACTGGTAAATAATAATCAACCTCTTGCTTATCAGAGGAGAAGTTTTAGCCACTATAACCTAGCAAATTAAACCTGGGATGCTCAACAGATGGCTGAGAATGCCAGAAGTTTGTGGCAAAGTACAATAGAGAACCAATATAGTATCACCAAAGTATTTGAGACTAGCAGAGCAATAATAATCAGTCTCCTGGTGATTAGAAGAGAAACATGCTGTGAGTACCATGACCAGCAGCCACTTGTTGCTTACAATGTTTCTAAGACTACAGCATAAACTGTCACTTTCAAAGCAATGAAGCAAGAAGCCCAGAAAGACACAATGCCCAGGGAAATGCTGATCTGTAAAGAGCACCAGAAGAAATCAGTGGTGTAAAATAGCATTGTTATGAGTTGCTGCTCCTCTCATGACTTGTTGCCTATAAGTATTTCATACTCTCCTCACTGATTAACTATGGATTTGTGGGAGATTCATGCCCAAGATGAAAAGCATATTCTATTACACTTTTTCATATTACACTATTTTGATAGATGCTTTTTCTTTGAATTTTTAGTGTCCTCTGGAAGAAAATTAAATATATTGTTGGGGGCTTCAGAGCTATGTAAGTGAATGAATGAAAATCCGGAGAATATATTGAACCTGGAGTAGCTACCTATCAGAGGCCCCCAAATATGAGAGTATCCCTATATATTGTATGTATATTGTAGTTTTGGACACAAGGCATAATATTAATTATTTTTGCCATGCTCTTTTTTTTTAATTTGTGGGAGAGCATATTTGAAGTCCTCTTCAGGACCTGTTTTCTCCAAATATATCATATCCATTGACAGAAACTAAAGACCTATTTTCACTTGCTTTTATAAGTAATTTGGGGACAAACTTTTGGGAAAGGAAAAATGTAAGTTATACAAGGTGAATAAAGAGAGTAATTGATTTCTGAAGGATTTTCAAGAAACAGAAGTGCAAACATTTCAGGACTAAGTGTTTTATGTTATTCATGAATATTACTGATTTCTATTTTAGCATTAACTTCTAAAAATTTCAGTGTAGAGAATATGCTTTAAAACAGTTTAAATTACATTTTCTTAAGCTTTCAGGGATAAATATGAGCCATTTGGCAGGAGAGGAACCTGGCTACAATCAACTTGTCAGCATCATATTCATTAATTTTTTTCAGGTTATACATGTATGTTAACTTTTAAAATCCACATTTCTTTATGAATCATGTTGGGAGAGAAAAATCACAATAAAAGGGGAAAAACCATGGGAGAGGAAAAAAACAAACAAACAAAAAAAGAAGTGAATATAGCATATATTGGCTTACATTCAGTCCCCATAATTCTTTTTCTGAATGCAGATGTTTTCTATCTAAAGTCTATTGGGATTGCCTTGGATCACTGAACTACTGAGAAAACCCAAGTCTTTCATAGTTGATCGTCACACAAATTTGCTGTTACTGTCTACAATATATTTCTGGTTCTGTTTGTCTCAGCATCAGTTCATGAAAATCTTTCCAGGCCTTTCTAAAATCAGTTTGTTCATAATTTTTTATAGGACAATGATGGAATATTATTAAGGTACTGGAATATTACCTTCACATACCACAATTTGTTCAGTCATTCCTCAATTGATGGACATCTACTCATTTTCCAATTTTGTGCTACCACAAGAAGAGCTTCAGCATCATATTCAATTAGAAAATATAATTAGGGATTAAAGAAATTCTTTTCCCATCCTAATTTAAACTTCCATCTTTAATTTTAATAGATTTATTATCTATGGATAATGAAATCTGAAGTATGATCAACATGCTTCAAGTAACTACAGAAAGGATTGGGTTTTAGTACTAGAAATTATGTGCCCCCCACCTCCTATGATTTATTGATTATCAGATAGACCTAATTAGTTTTTAGAAATTATATTTAAAGGAAAAAGCACAGTAAAAAAGTTACTACAGAAAAATACTACTCCCTTAAGAATAAGGAAATTTTTTTGCCTCTTGTACAAGATCCATGAGAAGAATAAGCCCACATTTGGCCAAAGAGTACTCACAGCTGTTCCTGGTTACTAATAGTTCTTTTCTTCCTTTGTGAAGTTTTCATGAAATTCTTCTGAGGTGAATCTTTATGCTGAGATAAAAGGGTAAGTCTCCTTTTGGAGTCTTAAAACTGCCTTTATCAGTATGTCTAGTTTGCCTTATGCCAGTAGAGATATTTCCATTAACAATATGACAGACACTCTATACATTCCCATGGGAACTCCAGATTTTCCGACTTTTCAAAGTTGACAAGTTCATCACATGGTCAATTGGGATGAAGGAGAAAAATGCCATCCCCACCCTTTAATAAAGTTACTTCTTTTTCAGGAATCTTTCATCAGTAATTAAATCTCTCCTAAAATTAGCATTTCTGGAATGCATGATTCTTCATTTCTACCTGAATTCCACTCCTGAGTCTCTGGCATTTTTTCTTTCACCATTACCCAGTAGTCTTTTCATCCTGGAAGACCAATTCACCCTTGTGACTCCTTCCTCTGATTGGTCTGTTTCTCCCACAACCTTCAATTTAACACTAGCAGGATCAAAAATATCACTTGATGTTTCATATATATATATATATATATATATATATATATATATATATATATATATATATATATATATATATATATATATATATACACACACACACACACACACACACAAACACACACACACACACACACATATATATATATAATTTTATTTTGAAGCGATTTTAATTTAATCCTATGTTTGCCTTATGAATACTCACATTTGTGTGTGTATATGTGTGTGTGTATGTATAATTATATTTGTATACATTAAGAATATAAGATTTTAAAAATACTTGGAAGCACCAGACAATGTCAGTTGATGTATACTGTAGTATGTATCAGTTGACACAGCTGAGTCCTTCAAAATACTCCTGAATTCAGATACTTTTAGTATTAAGAAAAAATGCCCAGGACAGGCATGATTCTTCTCTCTGGCTTCACTAGTATGGAATTCTTTCTCTGGTCATGATCCTGTGTGTATATGTCACCGTGATATAGGAGACTACTAACCTTGGAAAATCACTCTGCCCCTTCAGTTTCTTTCTTTTTCTTTCTTTGATTGAGCAGTTCCTTGTATACTGAGGACAAAATAAATATTCAAGATACAAAAGTAGAAAGGCAATTTCAAGATTCTACTCTCATTAAAAGGTAAGCATCTTGAAAGAAGTATCTCTACTTGTTTCTATTCTCTGGAATTTACAGAGTGTCTGGCACAAAGTAACTAAATAAATCCTGTTGATTTGCCTTCCAAGCTGATTTTCTGTGTTATACTTAGGCTCAGAGATATTTAAGATTCTTTTAGCCAATCAATCACAAGATATTTCCTCAATGATTTATGCTTTCTTTTAATGGACTTTTATGGTTTCAAATTGTTAAAGACTTTTTCATGATCTAGTTTATACTTTTGGTAGATTTATTAATTAATTTAGTTCTTCTCTCTGTGATTAATTAGGATGAGATAGACTCCTACCTTCATTATCTTCTCCCAGTAAAAACTTTTTTTTTTATCTCCAGAAAATCAACTGTAGTACTTTAATACAAAGTTCATAATACTGAATTATATATAACTCTCTATTGAATTGGAGAGTTTCAGAATTATCCTTTTTAATACTTATCTAATATACAGAATCTCAGGAAAAGTCTATGTGCATCATTCATAAGCAAATCTGAAAGTTAACATTCTTCCAAACTTCCAAAATTAAATTTCTCATCTCAGTGGTAAAGTATAGTCCCTCTGATCTTCCAGAACAAGTGAGATTCCTTACAGGGATCAAGGACCTGGGGTTGATATAAAATCAATTGTTCACTCTTCATGTACGAAAGCAAACTGTTCTAGGTTAAAAAAAAATCTTTCATGATCTCTTTATTATATGGAGAGATTCTTAATCTGGAGTTTAAAATCTTGCTATTAAAATACTTTGATACGATATCACTTGTAGAGGGCTTGAACTCTGAACTCTGAAAGTTATATTTGAATCAAGGACAGCATGGTGCTTATAGTTAAGCACCTACTCAGAGTGAGATAATGGTTCTCTGTAGTGATGTAGTTGTTTTGTGGCTCAGTGTATTGTAGTGATGTGAACGTACCGAGTGAAGTATTTAAGGGAGTTTCAGACACAGAAGGCTCTCTCGTCCACAGACACAAGAGAAGATTTCAGGCTTCAGATTCCAGACTCCATTTTTGACCAGCCACTTGGTAGTTCTCTTGCCTCCTTCACTTCTCCACCTAAAGACCAAGGCCCATCCTGGCACCCTCCAGAGAGCTGGCCCAGACATTACAATCATTTTGTAATATTATGCATTTTAGTTTATGCATCTAAAAAGATTATTCTGAGAAGGGATTTATAAGTCTTTTCTGACTGCTAAAAGGGCCCATGACATAATAACAGTAAAGAACTTCTAATTAGAGGAAATACAATTGAAGACATGGATAATACATCTCCAGGTACCCCTTTCTATATAGGACATGCCAAAATACTTCCATGAACCTTTTTACATATAAAGCTATATTATTATCTTATTCATAATCTTATTATCTTTCAAAAATTTTCTCTGAGTTTCTTCACCATAGGATACCTGAGATATCACCAAAGAGCTAATATTAATTAATTAGGTAAGCTAAATGAAGTTCTTAAGTCACTTCTCACTAGAGCAAATAGGTTAACTTGAAAGGAAACAAATTTTAAAAAGTTTCCAGAGTTATAAGTTTCCTTTTGAGTATATTAAACATGTAAGACTGATTATTTAATAAGTATGTAAACTTGAGATCAGTATATAAACCTTAACTTATGCTCATTTAATTTTTAAGGATTTTAGACAAGATGTTTGGACTCATAAAAGTAGGTTAATCAGTCAGTCCTCTTTAAAAAATATATTCCCTAAAAAAAGTAGGGTTAGTAATCATTGATATTAGGCAAAATGAAACAAAGATTCTATGAATAGAAGAAGCTACAATATATGTCACTCATATTAATATTGTTTTATATGTATGTCTATATATGTGTGAATACATAAGTATATGCATGTATTATAAGTATGTATGTGTGTATGTGTATGAAGGGTTAATGTATGCATGTGAATATATATCTGTCTATGTGTTATTAACTGTAGTCTGGTTGGGAGAATTGTGAGGGGGAACTGAAAGAGGAATAAAAAAATAAAGTGAAAAGTGTCCAGCAGATAAAATAAGAATAGCCTACAAATGAGCACAGAAAAAACAATTATGAATATAATTTTCTATTATTATATATGCTTTCTTGAAATGGAAATTTATTGTTACATATTTTGAATCCTCCCTGGTGTTCTCGGCATATGAAAATTTGTTTTTTAATTTTCTTTTTTTGATTTCCTTTTTTCTATTTTCTTATTTTGTATTTAGTTTTAAATAAACCAACATTAAAAATATATATATATGCACATATATATAATATTTACTTTCTCCCCCTAAAAATAAACATTTTTGAAATATTATAGTTGTTCTAGGCACACTAAAGGTGCTGGGTAATTTTGAAGAAATGATTATTATAATACAACAGATATTATGTAAGAATTGAAAAATTCAAAAATTACATAAGAACTGCTTCGACTTTTAAGGAAATGCACAGAAAATATCAAATACCTCATCATAATGAAATCTTTGGGATGTTAATTCACTTGTGTGTTTTGAACAAAGTGGCTACATGTTGCTTGGTTATGTTTGCTACCACTTTGGCAATATAGAATTTTAGGGCTCTTTGCTCTCTATATTTGCTAATAGTTATCAAATATATTGAGCTAGAGCCAACTTCTTAAAGTTCTTAGAAGTCGCTTGGTTTATTTTTTTTTGAAACTGCAATATCAGAATATGTGCAGTATTAGACATGATGTTACAAAGTGGAGAGAGCAAGTGTATAAGTAATTCTTTTACCTAAGAAGATGTCTGTTTCTGAGCCGTGGGAATAGGTTGGAGATTAATTTTGGCCTAATCATGAAATAGGTTCCTGACAGAAACATTGGGAGTATTTTGGAGGGATTGATGCTTCCTTGGCTCCAGCAGTATTTAATACATATATTAGTAGATAAGTATAAATAGATCAGTTGCTACATATACCTACACAAATTTGTTGTGGATGACAGCTAAGATCACCAAACATTGATTCATTAGGATCTAGGAGTAATTTAAGCCAAATACTGCTTTATGGACTGAAAGAAGCTAATTTTTTTTTCCTATGGTCCCTTGTCCCTCTTGTATTTGGCAAATGTGTTAGCTATTATACCCTTCTATAAGACGGTTTTAGAAGTATTCTTGAGGTCCTGATTCTTCAGGGTTTCTATCTTTCTACATTGTCCTATATGGTGCTATTTTCAATGAGATGTCAGATGGCACAGATAATGAGAGAATGGAATCTGATTCAGAAGACAAGTAAGGTGAAACCCAGACTCTCAACTGCATCAACACGCAAGCTTTTTTCTTTTTTTTGGACTACCAACAATGCAAAGGATTGATTAAATAGGAAAATAAATCTAAGGGAGGGTTAGAGGACATGAGTATTTGGCTTGAATGGCCCAATGTTTCAGTCTTTGTTTCTTCATTAGCACCCATATTTATCAACTATGTTTTTATAGCCATGGCTTCAGCCAGGTACATTATCCATAGAAACAGTTGTGACTCCTCCATTCCTATTCTGAGCTGTAGTGAATAGTAGGGGATAGAGTTTTGGACCTGGAACCAGAAAGACCTATATTTGATTTCCAATATTAACTCATGCTGGTTATATAACTATCAATTTGTCAATTTCCATGGGGTTTTCTTGTCAAAGATACTGGAATGGTTTGCCATTTCCTTTTCCAATTTGTCTCTATTTTACAGATAAAGAACTGAGGCAATTAGGGGTTAAGTGACTTGCCCAGCATCACAATCTAATAAGTGTATTTGAGAATAGATTTGAACTCACATCTTGTTTTGATGCCATTGCACCATCTAGCTACTCCTAAGGTGTAATGCAATTGTCACTTTTTAATATAATGGTGCAACTTGATAAAATATAATACAATAGATAGTCATTTATATGTTGATTTTTGATTATTGAATTGTTAGATTTTGGGGGGTTGACGTGGATTCTTATTTTGGGAATATCATAGTCATTTCTTTTAACAAACTAAATATGTGAATTTTCTCAAGCTTCTGTGAATAGTTTAAGGAGGAGAAACATCCAGAGGTGACAGACGTGTGAAACAAAAGTGAGATTCATATTGGATTTATCCAGCAATCAGGGCCATGAGGTGTCTATGATGATTGTGGTAATATGGGATTATTTGATACATTCTAGAATTGGGTTTCTTCCCAATGTTTTCATTTTGTAGACTATTTTGTGAAATTTTCCATTTTCTTTGTAATCTAGGAAAAAGGATTTGGGCTTATTTAAAGTGAAAGATGGAAGCTTAGTGAAAATTATGTATATAGGAGGAGTTTTTAGTTGAAAGAAGCATGATTAGATTACTGCTTCATCTGAAATATGCCACTTTCTTTGACTCTTCTCTCCCTTTAGTTGAAAAACACCCAGAGAGCTTGGACTATAAATGGGGTAAAATGAATTTCTGGTGGATTTCCTGTTGAAGTGATGCTATGGAATAGGCCACACAAGAGTTCCTTTCCACACCTGGAGCATCCTTAGTCACTTGTTCCAGTTCTTACATGTGTTGGCAATGCTTAGTCCCCAGGTATGCTTTTCTGGATTTAATTGTCATATTATGCACTTTCTCTAAGCACCACTGAGTACTTTTGGGATAGAGTGGTGAATAAATGAGTGGAGATTAAGTGACCTGAGGGGGTACTATAAAGTTAACATAGTCTGACTTCAAAGCAGGCTTCTTCACAACCTTCCTAGAGAGGTTGGTGAAGGCAGTAGCACTGAATTTTGTTTAAAGGGAAAAGGACAGGAAATTTATGGTTAATCTGATAATGATTAAGACCTTGGAGACAAACAGGGCTGTAGTATGTAAGTACTTAGTTTTACTTTATCATCTGAAAATACTTGACAAAGATGTATTTTCTATATCTCTGGAAGCATAGACCTTTCTTGAGCATGGCTCTGTATGATTTAAAGTCATAAGGTTGGTTGGGCCAATCCCAATAGTGTCAGGGTTCCATTGGTTTTTGATGTCAAATACTTTCACTTAAGTATACTATATAGAAAAATGATAAGAGAATAAAACTATGTGCAAAATCTAACACATCTCCTTATTTCAGACTTCTAACTGTATGCAACAAGCAATTTTACAGAATGCCACTTTTTGAAAATTTATGTTTCTGTTTTAGAACTGATCAACCATCCATTATTCCAGAAGACCAAGGGGAAAGCTAGCAATCAGATACTTAGTATTGCTTATTTGTATTTCTCACTCTCAAAAATTTTTTTCATTGTAAGGCATACAATACAGTGAAAGAAGTGAGATCCTAGGTTTGTAAACAATTCATCTTGAAATTTTCTCCTTGTATTTAAGAGGTAAGGAAAATCTTAAAAGAGATTTGTTCAAATGACTTTGGGATTTCTTCCCAATGCAATGGAAAGTCTTCTTAAATTAAGTCAGAGTCATTAAACAAAAGGGTGGGAGTTTAAGAGCTTAGATTGGAAATAACACTTCCTGTTTTCTTTTTAGTGATTCTAAAGTGTTATATGAGCAAGCCTAGAACAACAGATCATCACATGGAGCGGGTAAAGTGAGAAGAGTTTCTTACATAGTTCTAACTATTCCACTTAAAGGAAAGACCTTGAATTTTATTCGTCACTGACATGTAAATCACAGTGGATGGTATGTCAGCTTTGCTCTTCAATTGTGTGGTGCTTATGGAAGAAATTAGTTTAGTTGAAGTTCACATGTTTTAAACCATCAATTTATGGTTGTATGAGGAAAACAAAAAGTCTAAGAAGTGTAATAGGCCTATGTGTAATGGAGAGAGCTCTGAACAAAAGCATTTGGAGCATGGCTTGATTAAATTTCAGTGAGCTATGAGATCACAGCAACTTAGAAAAGCCCCCAATCGAAAGCTTTCAATTTATGACAATCCAAGAGAGAATAAGAGAATCCATGAATCTATTTTCCAGCTTTATGTACCTTTCAAGTATTCACACCCAAGTCAACTCTTAGGATGTCAATTAATAGGAAAGGCCAAGAGAAGAGAAGGTAGATGGCCAAACTTTGTTCAATTTACTTCTGATACTGGGTGAAGGAAACCAAATTGGCATGATCTCCATTAGTTTTATAACAGTTTCCTTCTCTTTAGTTCTCATTATTCTCTATCTGTGCCATGGGAGACTGGTGACAAAGCAGGAGATTTGCCCTTTTGCCTACATTCCTATCTTTTTTTTTTTCAGGAAGTTTTGTAGCCAATCACTCTTGAAGGTATGTGATTTCTCTCATGGGCAGATACCAACAAGGTCCTAGAGAATTCTTTCCTCTTACATGCACAGAAAATCTCTTTTCCAATCCAGTTATAGTGCCCAGAATCCATTTTCCTTACTTTAGTGGTCTTGTTTGCCTTTAGTATGCTTTCATGGATGTTCCTGTAAGGAACTGGAATGCAACAAGATAATAATAACAATTGATATTTATATACTGATTTAAGATTTACAAAGCATTTTATACACATTGTCTCATTTGATTCTCACAATGCCTTTGTGAGGCAAATATTATAGGAATGGATTAATTCACTTCACAGTTCACTAGCACACTATAATTCATCATTGTGTAGTCAGTTAACAAAAACTTTTGAAGGAAAATTGAAGCCCAATTGTAGAGAGCATTTAATGCCAAATTAAGTAGTTTAGTAGGTAGGTAATGGGGAGCTATTGAATGTTTTGGAGCAGAGAAATGATTATTAAAGAATAATCTAGAATATATATATATATACATATATACATATATGTGTGTGAATGCACACATGTATTTATCCATACATATCCATATATGCATAAGGTTTTATACATATATAAATATATATTCTTGTACAAAAATATAAATGTATGTGTGTGTGTGAATTTATCAATATATGACTATATCTATGATATTTTGGTTGAGGAGAGATGAGGGTTGAGAGATCAGATATTCCTTCTATTGCTTCAAGGGCCTGAGCTAGATTGGTATAAGTAGAATTAGATTTTAAAAAAAAGTCAATTGATTAAGCTTCAAAACTTGCAAATAATTGAATGTGGTAGGAAGGCAAAAAAGAAGAAAAAAGCAATTTGATTTTCAAACACTTGAGTTTATCTACTCTCTAATTCATCTTTGGATAACATCATTAAAGTGTCACTTTTCTATTAAAAATTCAGTTATTCCCAGTTACCTATTAGAAGATATATAAAATCAGGAAGATAGCCAAGAGTAGGCATGTCTTTATGTGACCTTCAAGTTTCCCTCAAATCAATAGCAGATTAAGCCTCTAAACTGGTTTTGGCATGACAGAACCCACAAATATTCAGAGTACAACAAATTTCCAGAAGAAAGTACTCTGGAAGAATTTCAGAAAAAAAAGGTATGTTTCAGTTGGGCAGGGGGAGAGGCAGGGAACCCAGGGCAAGTAACTGGGGAAAGGAACTAGGGTATGTCCTGCTCCTCACATATGGGAATCTACAGTGAGGCTCTTAGGCTGTTCTTTCCTGGTTGCAAGCTGGTGGTTTAGGAGATTTACAATGAGACATCCAAAATAAATACAAAAGAAAAACACAAAAAGAAAAAAAATGTCAAGCCCCTGAATCCCAAAATACAGGACTTGGTCATGTCTACCCAGCACCAAAAGTCAGTCAGCAGCACTGGCCCCAGGGCAAATTAAAGGGGCTGTAGCCTCTTTGCTTTAACAGTAGACCTCAACTCTTAGAAAAAATGAGCAAAAAAGGAAAAAGAGCTCTGACCAGACAGTTTTTATGGAAAAAGAGAAGAGCAGACCTCAAACCCAGAGATTCCTAAAGGCCAATCAGCTGCAACCCCAAAGGGTGATATGAGTTGGTCCCTATTTCATAAGGCTCTCTTGGAACAATTCAAAAAGGATTTTAAAAGAGAATTAGAAGAAAAATGGGGAAAGGAATTGAGATCTTTGCAAGAGGGTATGGAAAATGAAAAACAGAAATTATCTGAAGAAGACTCTTTTAAAAATAGATATGATGAAATGGGAAAAAGTAAATAACTTCTTACAAAATAAATTTTGATAAAATGGAAAAGATAAATAATTCCTTACAAAATTGATTTGACAAAATGGAAAAACTCCTTACAAAACTCTTTACAAAATAGGTATGAGAAAGAACCCAATTCATTGAAAAACAGAATTTGTGAAATGGAAAAAAATTGCAATGAATGAAACAACTCATTTGAAAATTCAATTGATCAAATACAAAAGGAGCTAAAAAAAGTAAGTGAAGAAAATTATTCACTAAAAATTAGAATTGAACAAATGGAAATGAATGACTCAAGGAGACATCAGAATCTTTTGATTTTTTTGATCTGATTTTTCTTATGCAGCAAGATAATTATATAAATATGTATGCCTATATTGAATTTAACACATTTTTTACCATGTTTAACATATATTGAATTACATACCATCTAGAGAAGGGAGTCCCAGGGGAAAGGGAGGGAAAATTGGAACACAAGGTTTTTCAAAGGTCAATGTTGAAAAATGATCCTTGCATATGTTTTGAAAATAAAAAAAATCAATAAAAAACAAAAATTAAATAAAAATATATATAAAATCTTGATTTTGATATTCAAATGGCTTCATAACATAATCCCTCTATTAGAAGATACTAGTCATTTAGGCTTGCAATCTAGAAGTCATCACTCTTTCTTATGTGCCCCACCCCTCTCATATTTAAGCTGCTACCAAGACCTATTAATTTCACCTTTGCAGCATCTCTTTAAAACATCCTCATCTCTCTTCTGATGCTGCCACTCCTCTAATATAAGGCCTTATCACTTCACAAGATGACTATTGATAAAAACCTATTGGCAAATTTATTGATAAGAACCTCTCTTTTTTCAAGTCCCACTCTACTCCAATTCATCTTCCATTCAGTTGCTAAAATTATTTTTCTTAAATCATCATACATCTATCTCACATCCTTAGCCTATGAATTATAATAGCTCCTTATTACTTCCCAAATAAAATATAAAATGTTTTACTTGGTATTTAAAATCCTTCATAACCTAACCCTTTCCCTCATTTTCAGTCCACTTACATCTTACTCCGTGCCACATGATGCTTGCCTCCTGGCTTTTCTATAAACAAGATATACATTTCTCAGCTCTTGGAACTTTCTCTAGCTGTCATTCATTCCTGAAATGTTCCCTTTCCTCAGTCCTCCCTACCAGCTTTCCTGGCTTCTTTATTTTTTTTAATTTTTAAAAAATTTTATAATTATAAAAATGTTGACAGTATATGTGCATGAGTAATTTTTTATAACATTATCCCTTGTATTCATTTTTCCAAATTATTCCCTCCCTCCCTCTACTCCCTCCCCTAGATGATAGGCAATCCCATACATTTTATATATGTTACAGTGTAAACTAGATACAATATATGTGCGTAAATACCATTTTTTTTGTTGCACATTAAGTATTAGATTCCGAAGGTATATAAGTAACCTGAGTAGATAGATAGTAGTGCTAACAATTTACATTCACTTCCCAGTGTTCCTTCTCTGGCTGTAGTTGTTTCTGTCCATCATTGATCAACTGGAAATGGGTTGGATTTTCTTTATGTTGAAGATAACCACTTCCATCAGAATACATCTTCATACAGCATTGAAGTGTACAGAGATTTTCTGGTTCTATTCATTTCACTCAGCATTAGTTGATGTAAGTCTTTCCAGACCTCTCTGTATTCGTCCTCCTGGTCATTTCTAACAGAGCAATAACATTCCATAACCTTCATATACCATAATTTGCCCAACCACTCTCCAATTGATGGACATCTATTCATCTTCCACTTTCTAGCCACTACAAAAAGAGCTGCCACAAACATTTTGGCACATACAGGTCCCCTTCCCTTCTTTAGTATTTCTTTGGGATATAAGCCCAATAGTAACAATGCTGGATCAAAGGGTATGCACAGTTTGATAACTTTTTGGACATAGTTCCAAATTATTCTCCAGAATGGTTGGATTCTTTCACAACTCCACCAACAATGTATTAGTGTCCCAGTTTTCCCACATCTCCATCCAACCTTCATCATTATTTGTTCCTGTCATCTTAGTCAATCTGACAGGTCTGTAGTGGTATCTCAGAGTTGTCTTAATTTGCATTTCTCTGATCAGTAGTGATTTGGAACACTCTTTCATAGGAGTGGATATAATTTCAATTTCATCATCTGAGAATTGTCTGTTCATATCCTTTGACCATTTATCAATTGGAGAATGGTTTTTTCCTGGCTTCTTTCAATTCTCAACTAAAATCCCATCATTGCAGAAAGCATTTCCAAACCTCTCTTAATTCTAATATCTTCCCTGTCTTAATTATTTTCTTTTGTATTTTTTATGTAGCTGACTTGTTCAAATTTATTTATTGAGACACTTATTAGATCACAAGCTTCTTGAGGTCAATATTGCATTTTTTTAATATTCTTATTGCTTAGCACAATGCCTGAGAAATACTAGGTGCTTAATAAAACATTATTTACTGACTGATTACACATTAATACTTCATAATTTCTATATTTCATCAAAGCTAGAATATTTTCTACTCTTGTCCTGCTATCTTCTTTCTATGAAGGCTTATGCCACCCTCCTCTCCTTATACCTACAATATATTTCTCCCTCTCTGCTCCAGACTAACTCCATCTCTTGGAATCCTTCCTTGAAAGTACCATTCAAATTCCACTTGCAGCTTTCCTTAATCCCTTCATTTTCACCTTCACCTCAGGTAAAAATGATCTTTACTCCTACATTTTTTTTCTTAGCACTTTTTGTGTCTCCTTTGAATCTTTACTCTCTTGTGTTCTTGAGCCTCTTTCCCCATTAGATTAACAAATTCTTGATATTAAGACCTTTTTTGAGTTTTTTTATATTGTAGCACTATGACCACAATAAGTGCCTAATAAATATCCATGGAATTGAACTTTTTAGAATTACATAGGAAGAATGCTGGTGCTATTAATAGAAATTTAAACTTTGACATATATTTAGGAACATATAGGGAAGTAATGGAGGAACAGACTTGGGAGGACAAGATGATGACAACACAGGCATGTTTTAATATGTTTCATTTGTGATATAGGCATGAATTTAAAGAGATGTCCTATCATCATCTGGAAATGAGAGTCTAGACCTGGGGAAGAAAAGTCATGGCTAAAGATGAAGATTGGGGAATCAGTCACATAAAAATGAAAACTCAAGTCTTTATTATAAATTAGTTTGCTAAAAGAGAGCTAAGAGAAGCAAGAGAATGACTAGGGATGGAGTCATGGAGAAACCATGATAAAAGACAAAGGCTAGCAAAGGAGATAAATAAATTATAGTTCAAAAAGAAAATCATAAGAGCACAGTGTTATGGAAATCAAGGGAAGACCTGTCTACCTAGAACAAGGGTGGTGATCTGGTAAAACCTATGGACCTGTCTCAGAATGTTTTTAAATGCACAAAATAAGATACATAGAATTGCAAAGGACATCAATTATATTAAAATGTTATTATCAAAATATTTTTAAATGTAAGTTCTCAGATCTTAGATAATGAAATAAGGACTGATCAGTAACATAGTATAAATTATGTGACCTATAATCATCACTAAAAGTTGCTCATCATTCATTGAAAGAAATATTTTGTATATAGCACTTCTGTGACACAAAAACAATGGGAGAAAGTGTACTTTTGTGTGAAGACTTGAAAGGAATGTAAAGTTCAGGAATAGATGCAGGGATTCCTATTTTTCTCTTGGTTTGTCATGAGGTAAAGCTTTTGGATTGGGCTTAGATTTCCAAAACACTATTCCTATGTCTCTTCCTCATTCTTGTCATTTTGAGAACAGGAGACTTCAGAACACAGAACTTTCTGAAGTTAGGGAAGTGATGATTGTTGTGACATACTTTTTTAATTTTTTGCTACTTTGCTTGAGAGTTCTTTTTTCTAGGTTGTTGTGATCTCATGGCTCAGTGGAAATTATCCAAGCCACATACTCCAAATGCCTGTTTTAATACTTTTTCTGCTGCTCAGAAGAACATGTGAAGACTTCCTCCACTGGAATAAGCAAATGAAGACAATTTGTTCCAATGGCCATGAAAGCAACTAAAGCAGATAATGTGTTCATATACCATGTTTTGTTTAGCCCTCTCAATCAATGGCTATTTTTGTGATATAAAGGAAATGGAAGAAAAGTGGATTCTCACTGGGGAGTGTGAAACAATGGATTGTATGATGAATACAGAAAATCATGGAAAGACTTTTTTATATGAATTGATGCAAATTAAAGGTAGCAGAAGCAAAAACATAAAATAACATATACCAGAACTAGAACAATTTTGTGGTAAAAATAGATAACAAAAAAACTAAAGATCATGCCTGAGTGTGGTCATAGAGAAGAGGTAAGAAAATATTCTTCCTTCTCCTTCCAGTCGGAGGTGAGAGACTAGGAGTGTAAAACCTTACACATATCTTAGTTGGTATGTTTGCTATCTCTGCTGAACTATTCCCTTATCTCCCTTCCTCTTTTTAAAATTTTTTTTGTTGTTGTTTTGGGAATAGGAAGGTACTCATGGAGAAGAATAGATATAGAAAGTTATGTAAAAATAAAAGACAAAAAAATTTTGGTAATAAAAATATTTCCAGGACTATACAATATTGAAAATAGTAACTTTCCATTCCATTAAAAAGCTATTGATTGTTATGGAATATTATTGTTCTGTAAGAAACGACCAGCAGGATGATTACAGAGAGGCCTGGAGAGATTTATGTGAACTGAGGCTAAATGAAATGAGCAGAGCCAGGAGATCATTATACACAGAAACAACAAGATTATATGAGAGAGCCATCTTTATCACTAAACAATTGGAACTAGTTTGAATCATTTCATTGTTGAAGAGAGCCACATCCATCAGAATTGATCATCATATAACCTCCGAGAGAGGATTGTGGGAATATGGTTTGCAACATAGATTTTTCACTCTTTTTATTGTTTGCTTGCAAGTAATTTCGTTTCTCTTTTTTTCTGGTTTGATTTGATTTTTCTTGTGTGGCAAGATAATTTTATAAATATGTATACATATATTGGACTTGACATATATTTCTAACACGTTTAGCATATATTGGACTATTTGCCATCTAGGGGAGGGTATGGGGGGGAAGGGAGAAAAAATTGGAACAAAGGGTTTTCTAAGGGCTAATGTGAAAGACTTGTCCATGTATATGTTTTAAAAAATAAAAAGCTTTATTAAAGAAATAAACAAATAAAAATACAAGACAAAAAAAGATATTCAAATGCAAAAATGATACCTAATTCTGATATACAAAAAAATTTTGCAATTTACCTTTGTAAATGACTATATTCCTTCATCTTATATATTCTAATACTTTGGTCTTCACAGTAAATAACAGGATATTTATATACAAAGAATAGCTATATTAATTTTAATAGTATATTTTCCATATCTTAATTAAATGTCTAAATCCAAACTCATTTAAAATAGACATGAATTAAATATTGATAAAAACTATAGAAAAACTAGTAGACCCCTCTCACATGGAACTTGTAACAATTCAAATATAGTACAATAATTATTTAATGAAAAGTTCAAAATATTTCTTTTTTTAAATTTTCACAGAATCTTAGTAAAAATAAGAAATCTCCAATGTAAAAGCAGTGCTCTTATCAAATAAGAAATTTAAGAAATTAAGCATTTCTTTGACATGTTTCCAGATAAAACATTTTTTTTTTTTGGCGGAGAAAATTGGGGTTAAGTGACTTGCCCAGGGTCACACAGCTAGGAAGTGTTAAGTGTTTGAGGCCAAATTTGAACTCAGTTCATCCTGACTTTAGGCTGGTGCTCTATCCACTGCACCACCTAGCTGCTCCAAAACAATTAATTCTTAAATGTTTATGTCATTAGAGTATTGAATGATTTCTAAAGTCTCTTTCAATTAATATTTAATAATCCTATTATTCAAATTTTCATGTATTTTATTCTTCTTAATATAAAAATAATGTAACTACTTTCTCTCAATATGATTACTAACTTAGTAATATAAAAATTAAGGATTTAATGATATATTAATATTGCATATCTAATCCAGTCATATTCTCTCACCTAAAAACAAGTTTTTTTTTCAAATTTCCCATTGTCACATATTTTCTCAGAGATTCATGTGCAAAGCAATAAATTGATTCAAAGGTATTAGGTTCTAGTCTCTGCTATTGTTCTTGGGAGACAGCATAATTGAGCCAATTACTCACTGATAATTACTTAGATTTTCATTCTCTTAGGAAGACCAAATAAGAAACTTAATGACCAGAGATCTTCTCCAGAAACCAAAAGCATGGGCCCCCATTTCTATTTGGCTTAAAACAATATGCTCTCTTCTATATATAAATATGAAAATTTTATCATTAGCAGGATAGAAATTAAATTAATAAAATACAAAGACATAATCAAGTTATATCTAAAAAGTACAGTACTGTAACTGAGATAGACAGTATAACAACTTTGGGTGGAAAAATATTGACTTCTCATTGGACAAATTTGGCAGTTATTATTTGCTCTTATAGTCTCACAAACATTTGCTTTTCTTTTAATTTCAGATAACTGAATTATTTTGAGTTCAGAAATGTTTGAAAGATAAAAAGTTCTTTGAGAGAGCCACTGCACTTTCAAATGAACTAAGACAAGTGAATAGTTCTGGTTGTTGTTCATATTATAATGCATTAGGGTATTCTGACAAACCTCTGGTGTAAGGGTTTGCCTAGGTGTTAGCAGAACTGCTTATCCACAGTTGTGGCTCCAAGAAATTGCAGCATGTAGAGAGGCTACACCCTAGCAAAACTATCTTGGCAGATGAGCTAAACTAGTTTGAGGGTAACCTGTAGACCTGATGCCTACCTCAAGCTTGTGAAGACTTTCCCCCATTGGAATGGGCAGATGAAACACTGGATCCATGAAGGCAAGTGCTGTTAGATCACTTAGAGCTTGGTCAGAAATTTAAGTTGACAAGGTCACTGTAACTGTATCCCAAGCCAATTCTAGCCATCTTGTCTTTTGTCTTGCCGTAGGACTTTGATCATTCTGAAAAAGAGAGTGAAACTGACAACTTTGTGCAACTCTGTCTCACTTAAATCCAATTTATGCATGGGGCAAAACATGTAGTGATACAAAGACAAAAAAGACATTAATTTAAATGCTTTGCCCAAAACATTAAATGTTGTTATTCAAACAACATCAACAATAACAACAGCAGCAACAGCAGCAACAATAATGAATTAAAATGATGATATAATGTATTCATTAGGTTTACTATTTGTCCTATATTCTTGTTTGTGTAAATTGAGTCTTTATTTCCTTCCTGAAAAGAAATTTCCAAAGATCTAAGTGAGAAGCCTCATGATTTTTCATTGGATACACAAATGATATTGCTCTGGGGTCAGCTCATCAGCAAAATGCTTCTCATGCCACAGGTGGAAAAGATCAGGCACTAGGGTCCAAATAACAACAAAATTAGCATATAAGTTTTTCCTAAACAGAGTGACATCCTATCTAGCTCATTCTTTTGCTTCCAAATCAAATCCATTAATAGAAAATCTGCTATTCATGAGTCATTCCAAAGTCGAAGTTAGCCTAGAATCTAGAGTCTTTTTGTGGATTAATTCCTGACAAACTGGTGGTGGCACATCTTGATTGGTATAAACAACAACAGAATTAAAAAGATCAGACACCACAGCTGATGTTGGAAATACCATTCCCAAAAAATACCTTAAACTTATTAAAGATAAAAGGAAGCACTTAAATACAGATGCTACTTTATGTTGCTAGAGGTAAAATTAAGTAAGTGGGATATTTTCTTCTTTGGTATATCCTAAAACAAAATTTGTATTAGGTGGTATGTTTATTTCAGAAATATTGTTACCATTATTAAGAAAAAAAATTTAAAGTTAGATGCAATTCAGCTTAAGACCAAGAATATTATTCTTCCCGGTGCAGTGAGTTAGGTCTTAGTCATGGGTTCATTCCACGCAGTACTTTTAACCCTTCATTATTCCATGTTTCAGATAATATCTCTAATACCAACCAGAGAACCACCTTGCAAATAGATGTCCTTAACAACTTGAGACCAGAATACTGAATGTCACTCGACCATAAGATTTAGAATTATAGGGAAAGAAGGGAGCTATTCCAACCTCCTTATCTGACTAAGAGAAAACTGAGTCCATTGAGATCAAATCACTTTCCCAAGTTTACATATGGAGTAAAACCCAGTTCCATTATCACTACTCATAAAAGCAATCTACTATCATTAATATCATCTTCATATATGAAGAACAATACATTATGATAAAAATGAGTTTGCATTCATTATTCCCTTGGCACTGACAAGACATCTACAAAAGATAAAATACTTCAAGGATGTTTAATGACAGTGAAAAGTATGAGGTACCATATCACCCATCGGTGATGATTGCTCATCATTCTTCTTTGAAAAAGAAAATCAATTGTCCCTGGGTGCTATTTTATTCTATTTTATTTTCATCTGTTCCAACTATGGTAGGTTTTGTTGAAAAAATGCCAAACTGAACATTGATACCAGGTGCCTGTCCCAGCAGAATCCAATATCACACCTGCAGATAGAGTGTAAGATTACATCATGTGTCGTGCCTGAGCACCACAAATGACTCTATACTTCATCTCAAATAACATTATAATTTACACTTGGAGACTTCAGCCTATGTAGCCTTGGCCAAATGAAAGTTTTTGCAGCCAAACACATCAAACTCAATATATTTTATTGTGCCAATGGGATTGTGTTTTTTTTAAAGAACATTCAACATAATTAAATCTATCAATGGCATTTTGAATAAAAGGTACCTGTCCTGAAAAGGTAGCCTAATAAACATTAGACTGTCAATTAAGAAGATACCACATAGTTTTCTGCTGGCAACCAAAGAAAAAGAAAAGATTTAAGTCCTCTGTAAATTAATCAGGGCTGTGAGATGAAAGGTAGGACAATGGAATCTTTTGTTTGGCAAAAGTATGTAAAGGTAGAAATACAGAATTGGAGAATCACTTCAGGCAAAATAAAAACCCTTCTTAGTGAAACATTTCCCCAGCTCTGTGACACAATCTGACTCAATGGTCCTTGAACTTTTGGAAATATTGAATGAATATATTATATGATCTATTTGTTCAATAATTTTCATTTCATTTTGTTTCATTCTTTGAACCAGGGTTTGAGGAGATGATAGTATCTTGGGCAGGAAATTTTTTGCATGAATAAATGGCTTGGGGTGAAAGGCAGAGAAACATCATTCTTTTCTTACTGCTCTGTGGAATTAGAATAGTTCTATTCAGTGTTTTTCTCTTTCTTCAACCATTGGATTATATTAACGTCCAGCCTTCTATAGTACTTTTATTGGTACCTTTCCAACTATAGAGAGATGATTTTGGGAGTAGTTTCTCTTCTGTCTTTCATCATTAACTTGTTGATCTGTTGATGCTCCATCAGATTCATTAAAAAAAATGACTTTCCAACTGGTGTTCAGCCCTAAGTTCTTGGGTTTTCTCACATTATTATGCCTTCTGACTCTGAAATATTTGTAATGTGAGGCCAGATGACATTCTGCATCCTAAGAGATAGGAGTGACATATAGTTCCTTCTGAATTTCCCAGGCTCTTATTATCAGAAGTAAAAAATGCAACTTTATATCTCTATTTTACCTCTTTCATAGCTGAGGAAATACAAGAGACCAAAGCCAATCTCCAAAGTATTTATTAAGCACCAACTACATTCCAGTCACTTTGTTAGACACTGTGGCTAAAAGACAAACAAAAGAAATTGTCTGCCCTCATGGAATTTACATTCTACTAGGAAGATGTAATGCATTAGCAATTCTTCCTCTTCATCTCTACCTACTGGTCTCACAAGCTTCCTTTAAATCCCAGGTAAAATCCTATTTTTTTTCTAGAATCATTTCCCAACCCCTCTAAATTCTAGTTCCTTCTTTCTGTTAATTGTTTCCTATTTTTTCTGTTTGGGCAGCTAGGTGGTGTAATGGATAGAGGATTGGACTTAGAGTCATCTTCCTGAGGTCAAATGTGGCCTCAGACACTTAATAGTTGTATGATCCTGGGCAAAGTCACATAAGCCTATTTGCCTCAGTTTTCTTATCTATAAAATGATCTATAGAGAAAGAAATAGCAACCCATTTCAGTATCTTTGCCAAGGTCACAAAGAGTCAGACTGAACAACATCAACTTATCTTATATATAATTTTCATTGTATATGTTTGTTTCCCTCCATTGGATTATAAGGTCCTCGAAAGCAAGGATTGTCTTTTGCTTTATTTTCTATCCCTAGTACTTATCTCTGTGTCTGATACATAATAAATGTTAATTGATTGAATACTCTGAGGAAGAAGATAAAAGCATTAACAACTAGGGATCTTGTGGAAAGTGGCATGTGAACTAAACCTTGAAGAAAACTAGGAATTTTAGGAGTAAGAAAAAAAGGTGTATTTTCTCATTGTGAGATGGTGGTGTGAAACTGCATTCTATTTTGGAAAACAATCCATAAAAAGTCATAGGAGTAGGTGATGAAATATTTAGCTCAAAGAACAGCAGAGTCAATTTGACTGAAACACAGAGTACATAGTGTATTATAAGGCCAGAAAATAGTCTGGAGTTCTACTATTATAAAAAAAAAGTGTCATACAGAAGCAGTTGTTCTAGACATAATAGGAAGCTGCTAGATTAATTTGAGCAGTGTGATGACATGGTAGATCATCTGCTTTAGAATGTCATTTTGGCAGCTTTGGGGAGAATAGATTGGAGATAGGAAGTTGAATATCCAATTATGAGGCTATTGGAATAATATAGACGAGAGGTTTTGAGTTGAAATAAATGATAGCTATGGTATTTGGAAATAGAAGTGAGAGATGTGGAAGGAGAATTGGTAGAAATTAGCAGTTTATTGGAATGAGAAGTACAAAAGAGAAGAGCATTATTCTTAATGCTCTTGGAGTAATTCTTTATTCCAAAGTTGTGAACCTTGATTATTTGAGGGATTTTGATGCTTTCATGGAAATTTCAGAAAGATGAGTTATGATGAAGCTTGATATATTCTGTTTTGATCATATTGCTTGATATGCCCATGAGTCATCCATTAGGAGATTTTCAAATGATAATAGGTGAAGCAGGAATGAATTTAAAGAAAGATACTGAGGCTGAAATGAGAGCTCTAAAATTTGCCTAAATATGACAGGCAAATCCATAAGTGGTGAAGAAATAATCAATGCAAAAGATTTAGAAAAAGAGAAGAGAATAGGATTTGGGACAAAGCTTTAAGGGGCATTCACAGTAAGGGGCATTCACAGTGCAAGATATAAATGATGACCCAAGAAAGAAGACCAAACATGAACAATCTGACAGAAAGAAACAAAATAAGAAACATAAAAATCTAGGAAAGATAGAATATTCAGGAGGAGAGGGTACGGAACAGTCTAAATGTTACAGAGAGGCTAACAAGGATGAGGAACTAAAAAAAAGTAATCTGATTTAGCAATTATGAGTTAATTAAAGTAAATAGTTGAACTATTCAGAAAAGGATTGGAAAGGGAATCAGGTGAGTGGGGCTATGTGGAAGTGAAAACAATAAATATAGATTTTTTTTTTTTGAGTTTGGCTATGAATGGGAGAAAATAACAAAACCATTCAAAGTCCTTTATATGATATCTTCCTATTTATCTATGAAGGCATTATTTCAAAGGCCTATATTTCACTTATGTCAAATGAGTACTGAGAGAGGCAAAATATTAGGTAGCTAATACTTAATTCAAATCATCAGATTAGCCTATTAAAAATCTTCCCATTCCTTCTATAGGGGCAGCTAACTGGTAAAATTAATAGAGTTCCAGGCTTGGAATCAGAAGATTCCTCTTTGTGAGTTCAAATCTGGACTCAGATACTTACTAGCCGTATCACCCTCTTCTTTGAGGGGCAAAATTGGTGAGAACTTGGGAGAGGAGAAATCTTTTTATGGCTTCCAGATACCAAGAAAGAAGAAGACATGACTCTAGATTCTCTTTAAGGGAGAGGACCTTATAGGGAGAGAAAGATTCTGTGAAGAAGTGATATAGGGGAATCTTGATTCTGTCTCTAATCTTAATTTACTACACTAGAGACTTTGAGGAAATTTCCCCTTAGGTGAGATATAGGGGTCTTCCTCTTTCTGTTTTCTGCCTCTATCTGTGTGTGTCTCTGTTTTTCTCTATGTCTCTGTCTCTCTTGAACTGAGACACTTCAGTCCCAGTAAGAGATCTTATTTATTTAATGTATGTGTCTTATCTGTACACCTCAGATTTCTGTTATTAGCTCAGATCAATAGATTTATTTATTTCCTAATTTTATATAATTTATTCATCTTGGAGCCAGAACTTAGTATGAAGGGAGTCAAACTTTGTAAATATAATTTGATTCATTATTTCCCCATTAAGAAATAGTGATCAGGGACTCAGCTTAAATCTAAAAATGGTCTCCCCTAGATTAATCATATTTTAGGGAACAAAATTCTACTCTGACACCTTTTCTTAAAGAACAGTTTATTCCCAACCTCTTGCTTCCCTTTCTGGTAGACATTAAAGTCTTTTGTGGAGAACTGAGAGCAGTGGAGATTTTAGCAATATCTTTATTTATTCATTATTCTCTGTAAGTCACATCTAGATTGGCTTATGTGAATACATATAAACTACATGGGCAAAACATTGCTCATGTAGTTTTAATACAGTAAAATCCAGGTCTTGGCTCATTGTTATTCTCTTCAGATTTCTATTAGTTATGATTTCTCTTTACATACTGAGGGTCCAAGTCCTGTATGTGGAAAACATGACAGATTGTTCTTTGACCTCTATTAGATATCCATAGATAAAAGAACATTAGTTTCTAGATTCAAAGAATAATATCTAGATGACAAGGAG
Organism: Sminthopsis crassicaudata; assembly: GCF_048593235.1. NCBI lineage: Eukaryota > Metazoa > Chordata > Mammalia > Dasyuromorphia > Dasyuridae > Sminthopsis > Sminthopsis crassicaudata. The sequence continues at coordinate 485,449,816 of NC_133619.1, read as the reverse complement.
GGTAGAAACTCAGAACTGGAGTCTGGAAGACCTCAATTTAAATCTTGCTTCAAAGACCAAGATGGCAAAGTAGAAGCAACAATCCAGTTGAACTTTCCCAAGATTTTGCTCCAAATTAAAAAAATTTTAAAAAAATGTTGCCTCAAGTCAATTTCTGGAATATCAGAGCCAAAAAAAATTAAGATAAGACTTTTTCCAGTCCAAGACAACTTAGGAAGTTAGCAGTAGAATGCTGTGACTCTGAGGTAGGGACCAGCCCACAGTGCACATGGTCTTGCAATATGTCTAGGTGGGTTTAAGATATAGCTATGACAGTGGAAGCAATAGCTTTAGATGTTCTCTATCTTGTAAATAAAAAGCTATAATAATAATAAAAAAGGCAGAATTGGACAAATAGGAAAAGAGGTATAAAATCTCAGTGAAGAAAATAATTCCTTAAAAGTTACAATTAAGTAAGTAGATGATGATTTCATGAAACATCAAGAAACAATAAAACAAAATCAAATGAAAGAAAAAAACAAGAAAAAATAAGCTCTCATAAGAAAAAATTACTGATCTGGGGAAAAAAGATAAAGATAATTTAAGAATTATTGGACTACCTGGGAGGTATGATCCAAGAAGGAACTTAGGCATCATATTACAAATTATAAAGGAAAACTTCCCCGATATTCCAGAAGCAAAGGGAACAAAGAGAAATTAAAAGAATCTACTGACCACTTTCTGAAAGAGATCCCAAAATGAAAATACCCAGGAATATTACTGTGTAATTCCAGAGCTCCCAAGTGAAGGAGAAAAATATTGCAAATAGCCAGGAAGGAACAAATAACATACCATGGAGAATCAACTAAGTTGTTTTTTGCTTCAATTACTTGCTAATTGTGTGACTCTGATTCTGTTTGATTTAGTGTAGTACTTTTAGGACTATTATGAGGATTTAATGATATAATATATAAAACACTGTATACTATAAAGCATTATATTCACGTGAACTAATATAAATTATTATAGGAGAACATTATATGGAGGAAGATAAATTTACATTAATAGATGAAAAAATTATAATTCAAAGTTGCAAAATGTTCTGACAATTTTACCCTGATTAAACCCTAGCCCCAGAAATTACTTGCTAAAATTTTTCTTTTAGAGCCAATAATTGTGATGTCTCCTAGTTGATGGTCTACTGATTTTGTTTTGGGGCAATTTAAGTAGAATATGAAAAAGGAGATGTAGGCGCTGTTTGGAAGGAAGTCTTTTTTATTCATGTATTTATTCAAAGAGGAATGGATGGGTACCTTGTCCATAGCAGAGAACTGGACCTGACATAGAATTTTTATAATGGTTTCCATTATAAAGACAAATGATTTTTTATTAGCTATTGTCTACAAACTGTAACCTTAGATCCACCTGATTCCTACTCAGTTCTGAAGAATTCAAAAATGCATTTAGAAGTTTTGACAAAATTCAAAAGTTTCTCTGCTTTCCTGGACTCAACTCTCAATTTTAGGCTATTTGCCCAATTGTCCATTATATTTTCCATCATTAGGTATTGGAAACTCCTTAAAAAATACATGAACCCCAGGATATTAATATAGTGCCCCTTGTCAGTCATAATTATTCTCTTTCCTTAAAATATGAAATTAAAGAAAAAAGGAGTTAAGAAAGTTGAATTTCCCCACATCTAAGACCATCCTCTTTTTATTTCAAGCTTTATATAACTGTAAACTCTAAAGCAGTAATAAACTTGCTGTCTGATTCCTTGTGAGCTAAAGCCTAACAATTTGAAAGTGAAACTATTAAAAGCTATTCCCAATGGTAATTGTGATAGTAATTTACATGTGTGTGGTAGCTTTTATCCCAGAAGATCCTAAAGTACTTCAAAGCACACTGGCAATCCTTTTATTTACAATGCCCTCAGCCATTCTGGTCATTAGAGATCTCTTGGCACTGTTTTCCAGTACATGGGGTGTTAATCCCAGGTTCCTGGTTAGAATTCAACTAGGGTAATGATTTTCTGACTCCTTAAGTTACTTTTGAAATTTCAATTGGATAAACTACTCTTCTCCTTTTCTATTCCATACCATTGTGGTCAAAGAATTAGCTTTGTTACAGCCCCAAGTTCTCTTGCAGATGGCAAAGACAATTCAAAGATAAAGAAAAGCACCTAAAATACTGGACATGCCTGACTTTATAGAAAACTTAACAATTTTCACTCAAGTGAATGCAGATTTCATCTCTTGGCCCTCTTATGTCTTGGTATAGAATACCAACAGTATCTGGTGTATTCATTTGTGTACTTTTGCTCTGGATGAATATAATTGAGTCAGTTTACCTTTGAGTGTGCTTACTTCTTTTCTCTCTGCCCCACTTATCCCCACTACATTTTAGTATTTTAATATTTAGATATTGTTCTTATCTGTAAGGGAGGGGATGTAGGTCCATGTGTCCTGGAATGTACTGGATTATCACCCAGTGAATAAACTCTGATGCTTCCTAACAGAAGAATTTCCTTGCAAGATTTTTTTTTAAGTTACTGAAGGAGTGTTGTAAGTAGACTCTGAATAAGTCACTTACCTTTATTGACCTCAATTTCCTCATCTGTGAAAAGGAATTGAAGATTTAAAAATGGCAAACCACTTCAGTATCTTTGCCAAGAAAATACCAAATGGAGTCATGAAGAGTCAGACAGAACTGAAATTGACTATACAGCAAAATACAAAAAATAGTGAGTGAAAAGAATTCTAGATTGGAACCCTGAAACTGAGGTTTAAAGCCAGGCTCTGCCACTTCCTCTCTTCTGTTTCTATTTTTGTAAAATAGATTGGTTTGACTGAAATTTTTTTCACCTCTATATCTACGACTTGACTCTATTACCAAATGATGTATTAGCCGTGGTGGTACAATTTATATAGTACTTTAAGAATTGCAAAGGACTTTGTGTAAATTAGATCTGATTTGATCCTCAAATTTATGCTATGAAGTAAGTATTCCAAGTATTGTTATTGCCTTTATACAGATGAAGAAACTGTGGTTTGGGGAGGTGGACTGACTTGATTATAATTACAGAAGCTATAAGAATCCAAAGTGATACATTATTACAGATTTATTCTAATTCCAACTCCAACACTCAGTACTAAATTAGTTTGCATTTAACTTAAGAAAATTAACTTCAAAATTTATAGATAATTTTCAGAAGATGACACTTTATAATTGTATAGAGGCTTATATCTCTTCTCTTGTTAATTAAAATAATGAAGATTTCCCCATTTAAAAAATTGCTTCTTAGTGTGTAATGGATTCATTCATCCCCCTCCCAACCCTGAACAAGAGTTTTCCACAGTTATACTTCTTTCTATAGAAGGTAGATATAGAAATTGAGATAGAAAAACCTAGAAATATAGAAATTGAATTCATAGAATTTGTAAACCAAAAATTTGTAAATTTTGATACAAAACACTTGATAAGTCATCATATAGGATTTATATCCCTTGAATGTATATTTCAGGAAATATGCATTTTTTTTCTTTAATGTTGTTTTATTCCCTCCTCTGTTATGGTTATACTCTGTTTCCTTTGTTCTCAGATCAATCTGTTCAATTTTAAAAGTCAAAAGATTTTAGAAATTTTTAGAAAAAGGTTTTATACAACTGCAAGGAGAAGTTGAATTAAAATTATAGATTATTCCAGGAGGATGAATATAGAAAGGCTTGGAAAAACTTACATGAAATGATGTGAGTGAAATGAGCAGAACCAGGAGATCTTTATACACTTCAACACCAATACTGTATGAGGATGTTTTCTGATGAAGTGGATATCTTCAACAAAGAGAAGATCTAATTTAGTTCCAATTGATCAATAATGAACAGAATCACCTACACCCAGAGAAGGAACACTGGAAAATGAATGTGGACTACTTGCATTTTTGTTTTTCTTCCCAGGTTATTTTTACCTTCTGAACCCAATTCTTCTTGTGCAACAAGAGAACTGTACAGTTTTGCACACATATATTGTATCTAGAATATACTATAACATATTTAACATGTATAAGACTGCCTGCCATCTAGGAGAGGGGGTGGAGGGAGGGAAGGGAAAAGTTGGAACAGAAGTGAGTACAAGGGATAATGTTTTAAAAAATTATCCATGCATATGTTCTGTCAATAAAAAAGTTATAATTTTAAAAAAATTAAAATTAAGTAAAAAAAAATGTAGGTCATTTTCATTCATTGTATTCCAGTATTGGAATTGTAGACTTGTATAGGGCCATAGACAGTGGGGGATCTCTGGGTGAGGTATAAGACCTATCAGCCCAGAAGGAACTTGCTGACAGTCTGGTTTGGCTCTCCATCTCCCCTAAAGGCTCTTGGCCTTCCTGAGAAGTCAGGGAGCAGTGACAACTTGTGTTGTTATTGAAGCATGTGGAAGAGTGATACCAGTGGCAAACTACACACAATAGCAAGTTGTTTATGTAGTCCCACATGCTCAGTATATACTTAGCGCATGCCCAGTGTTGTTTTGGTTACATAAGGGTATTAATGTATAAAAAAGGGGAAAGAACTGGGAATAAATGGACTCCATATTTCCACCATCCTCAGGAGTCCTGCTTCAACACTTCTCCATTAAGATGGTATATTTTAATCACCCTGGTATGAGGGTTCTAGAAAGCAGGACACAACATTTGTCACTTAAAAATGGGGCTCTAAATGAGGTCCTACACACATCAACTTGATGGATGACTTCAATGGAAGAATCCCCATGACTCAGGAAGAATCAGTAAAGGCTAAACTAGCCACTTTTGTTTTTTAATCAAAATGGGATAAATACTAAGAAAAGAGCCTCTGAACTTCCGGCCAAGATGGTGGAGAGCACACACACACATCTAGTTATGTCCCATGTTTTCTCTCAAAATAATTTATCTCAAGATAAGCCTCTGAATTAGTGCTTGACTGAAAAAAAATCACAAATAATTACCAAGAGAAGATATCCTCAAAATTCACCAGAAAAAGTCTGTTTTTGCTCATGGGTGGGGACAGTTTTAGATTGGGCACAAACTGAAGGCAGGCAGCAGCAGCACAGCAGACAGAGGAAGGCAGGCAACTCACAACTGAGCAGACTGAAGGGTGTGGGTGTGATCTCAGCCATTTCTGTGGAGAGAGCTTTAACACAGTGTTGGCTACTTTGCCCTGGCAGCAAGCCAGTAGACAAGCAGAAAAGTTAAAAACACAAGGGGTAAAGACTATAACTCTGAAAAGCTAAGGTCTCTTGGGACCTGGCCACACCCACCCAGAGTGACTCAGCACGCTCTCAGAGTCTTAGAGCATAGACACAGAGCAACCATTGCTGTCCTGCTAGTGCCTAGCTTCTGCCCACTACAGTCTGTAGAGGAATCTCAGTAATACTATCCAGCCCCCCCCCAAAAAAAGCAGACCATTTGTTTTTCTTGTTAGTTTGTTTTCTTTGACTATTCTTTGACAAAATGAGTAAAAAATTCAAGTGCACTTTAACTATTGATAACTTCTATATGGATAGAGAACAGACTTTAAACCCTAAGGAGACTAAAAACAGACTGTCTTCAGATGAATCCCCAATGGGGGATATCATCTGGTCCTCAGCACACAAGACTCTCACAGAAGAAATTAAAGAGGTTCTCACAAGAGAGCTAGAAGAAAAATGAGAAAAGGAAAAGGAAGCTTGGCAAGAGAGTCTGGATAAGTCATGCCACTCATTTAAAGATAGATTGGATAAAGAAATCAAATCCTTGAAAAACAGAATTAGTGAGTTGGAAAAAGAAAATAAATTTTAAAAAGTAAAATTGGTGAAATGGAAAAAAATTCCATAGAACAAAACAACTCACTTAAAAACTCAATTGGATAATTAGAAAAAGATATTTTAAAAAGTGACTGAAGAAAATACTTCATTGAAAATCAGAATCAAACAAATGCAATTGAATGACTCGAGGAGACACCAAGAATCAGTCAAGCAAAACCAAAAAAATGAGACAATGGAAAAAAATGTCAAATACTTTCTTGGGAAAACAATAGACCTGGAAAATAGACCCAGTAGAGACAATCTGAGAATTATTGGACTTTCTGAAATATATGATGAAAAAAAGAGCTTGGACACTATTTTCCAGGAAATTATAAAAGAAAACTGTCCAGATGTTATAGAAACAGAGGGTAAAATAGAAATTGAAAGAATTCATCGACCACCTACTGAAAGGGACCCTAAAATCAAAACCCCAAGAAATATAGTGGTCAAATTCCAGAACCATCAGACGAAGGAAAAAATACTACAAGCTTCTAGAAAAAAATCAATTCAAATATGGAAGAGCCACAATAAGGATTACCCAGGATCTAGCAGTGTCCACATTAAAGGATCAAATGGCCTGGGATATGATATTCTGAAAGGCTGAGGAACTTGGTATGCAGCCAAAAATAACTTACCCAGAAAATGAGCATCTTTTTACAGGGAAGAAGATGGTCATTCAATGAAATGAGTGAATTTCATCTATTTTTGATGAAAAAAAATGGAACTAAACAAAAAGTTTGATCTACAAATATAGAACTCAAGAGAAATCTAAAAAGATAAAAAGAAATATTGGTAACTATATTTCTGCTATAAAGATATATAAAGAACACATGTATATACTGTTCTAGAAACTAGAGGTGGAAAGAAAATTGTACCCAGAAAAGAATAAAGTGGGGATACTACATCTCATAAAGAGGCAAAGGAAACCTACATCTGAGAAAAAGAATGGAGGGGGATGAACATACTGTGTATTGTATTGCCATCAGAATTGTCTTAAAGAGAAAAATATTAGAAATATTCAATTTATGGTGAAACTTCTCCTACCTCATTGAAAATTGGGAGGGGGAAAAGTGAAAAGAGAAGGAATAAGCTAAATGGAAAGGAATACAGAAATTGTGAGGAAAAGGGATAAGATAGGGAGAGGAACTTTAAGGTGGGGGGAGGGATTCTAGAAAGGGAGGGCTTTGAGAAGCAAGTGGTGCTCACAAGTTTAATACTGGGGAGGGGGATAAGAGGGAAGGAAATGAGAAAAGCATAAGCAGGAGTTAACAAGATGACAAATAATACGGAATACATAAATGTGAATGGGGTAAACTCCCTCATAAAGAGGAAACGGTTAGACTGGATTAAAAGTCAGAATCTTACAATATGTTGTTTGCAGGAAACACACCTAAAGCAGGGTGATACTAACAGAGTAAAGGTAAAAAAGTTGGAGCAGAATCTACTATGCTTCAGGTGAAGTAAAAAAAAGCAGGGGGAGCCATCCTGATCTCAGATCAAGCAAAAGCAAAAACTTATCTAATTAAAAGAGATATGGAAGGGCACTATATCTTGCTAAAGGGTAGCATAGATAATGAAGCAATTTCAATATTAAACATATATGGATCAAGTGGTGTAGCATTTAAATTCTTAAAAGAGAAATTAAGAGAGTTGCAAGAAGACAGCAAAATTATAATAGTGGGAGATCTCAACCTTGCACTTTCAGAATTAGATAAATCAAACCACAAAATAAATAAGAAAGAAGTCAAAGGTGTAAATAAAATACTAGAAAAGTTAGATATGATAGATCTTTGGAGAAAACTAAATGGAGACAGAAAGGAGTATACTTTCTTCTCAGCAGTTGATGGAATCTATACAAAAACTGACCATATATTAGGACATGAAAACATCAAACTCAAATGCAATAAGGCAAAAATAGTAAATGCATCCTTTTCAGACCACGATGCAATGAAAATTACATTCAATAAAAACCAGGGGAGAATAGACCAGAAAATAATTGGAAACTAAATAATCTCATACTAAAGAATGATTGGGTGAAACAGCTAATCAAAGACATAATTAATTACTTCACCCAAGAAAATGACAACAATGAGATGTTATACCAAAATGTGTGGGATGCAGCCAAAGCAGTAATAAGGGGAAATTTCATATCTCTAGAGGACTACTTACATAAAATTGAGAAAGAGAAGGTTAATGAATTGCGCTTGCAAGTAAAAATGATAGAAAAAGAACAAATTAAAACTCCCCAGTCAAACACTAAACTTGAAATTCTAAAAATAAAAGGAGAGATTAATAAAAATAATAAAAAAACTATTGAATTAATTAATAAAATTAAGAATTGGTTCTATGAAAAAAACCTATAAGATAGACAAACCCTTAGTAAATCTGATTTTAAAAAGGAAAGAGGAAAAATCAAATTGTTAGTCTTAAAAATGAAAAGGGAGAACTTGCCACTAATCAAGGGGAAATTAGAGCAATAATTAGGAGTTACTTTGCCCAACTTTATGCCAGTAAATTTGATAACTTAAATGAAATGGAAGAATACCTTAAAAATATAGTTTGCCCAGATTAAGAGAGGAAGAAGTAAATTGGTTAAATAGTCCCATTTTAGAAAAAGAAATAGAACAAGCTATTAACCAACTCTCTAAGAAAAAATCCCCAGGACAAGATGGATTTACAAGTGAATTCTACCAAACATTTAAAGAAAAATTAAGTCCAATGAACAATTAACTCCAATGCTATATAAACTATTTGAAAAAAAATAGGGATTGAAGGAGTCCTAACAAATTCCTTTTATGATACAATCATGGTCCTGATACCTAAACCAGGCAGGTTGAAAACAGAGAAAGAAAATTATAGACCAATCTCCCTAATGAATATTGATGCTAAAATCTTAAATAAGATATTAGCAAAAAGATTACAGAAAATCATCCCCAGGATAATACACTATGACCAAGTAGGATTTATACCAGGAATGCAGGGCTGGTTCAATATTTGGGAAACTATTAGTGTAATTGACTATATTAATAACCAAATTAACAAAAATCATATGATTATATCAATAGATGCAGAAAAAGCATTTGATAAAATCTAACATCCATTCCTAATAAAAACACTTAAGAATATAGGAATAAATGGATTTTTCCTTAAAATAGTCAAGACCATATATTTAAAACCATCACTAAGCATCATATGTAATGGGGATAAACTTGCCAATAAGATCAGTAGTGAAATGAGGTTGCCCACTATCACCATTACTATTCAATATTATATTAGAAATGCTAGCCTCTGCAATAAGAGTTGAGAAAGAGATTAAAGGAATTAAAGTAGGTAATGAGGAAACCAAACTATCATTCCTTGCAGATGATATGATGGTATACTTAGAGAACCCCAGAGATACTACTAAAAAGCTATTAGAAATAATTCATAACTTTAGCAAAGTTGTAGGATACAAAATAAATCTACATAAATCCTCAGCATTTTTATATATTACCAACAAAATCCAACAGCAAGAGATACAAAGAGAAATTCCATTCAAAATAACTGTTGATAACATAAAATATTTGGGAATCTATCTACCAAAGGAAAGCCAGGAATTATATGAGCAAAATTACAAAACACTTTGCACAAAAATAAAGTCAGATTTAAATAATTGGAAAAATATTAAGTGCTCTTGCATAGGTCGAGTGAATATAATAAAGATGACAATACTTCCTAAACTAATCTATTTATTTAGTGCCATTTCAATCAGACTCCCAAGAAACTATTTTAATGAACTAGAAAAATAACAACAAAATTCATATGGAAAAACAAAAAGTCCAGAATTTCACTGGAATTAATGAAAAAAAAATCCATTGAATGTGGCCTAGCTGTACCTGATCTAAAACTATATTATAAAGTAGCAGTCACTAAAACCATTTGGTATTGGCTAAGAAATAGATTAGCTGATCAGTGGAATAGGTTAGGTTCATAAGACATAATAGTCAATAACTTTAGCAATCTAGTGTTTGACAAACCTAAAGATCCTAACTTTGGGGATAAGAATTCAATATTTGATAAAAACTACTGGGAAAACTGGAAAGTAGTATGGCAGAAATTAGGTATGGACACACACTTAATGCCATATGCCAAAATAAGATCAAAATGGGTACCTGATTCAGGCATAAAAAACTATATCATAAATAAATTAGAGGAACATAGGATAGTTTACCTCTCACACTTGTAGAGGAGGAAGAAATTTGTGACCAAAGAAGAACTAGAGATCATTTTTTATCACAAAATAGAAACATTTGATTACATCAAATTAAAAAGCCTTTGTATAAACAAAACTAATGCAAACAAAATTAGAAGGGAAGCAACAAACTGGGCAAATATTTTTACAGTTAAAGGTTCTGATAAAGGCCTCATTTCCAAAATATATAGAGAATTGACTCTAATTTATAAGAAATCAAGCCATTCTCCAATTGATAATGGTCAAAGGATATGAACAGACAATTTTCAGATGAAGAAATTGAAACTATTTCCACTCATATGAAAGTGTTCCAAATCACTATTGATCAGAAAAATGCAAATTAAGACAACTCTGAGATACCACTACACACCTGTCAAATTGGCTAATATGACAGGGAAAAATAATGATGAATGTTGGAGGGGATATGGGGAAACTGGGACACTAATACATTGCTGGTGGATTTGCGAAAGAATCCAGCCATTCTGGAGAGCAATCTGGAATTATGCCCAAAAAGTTATCAAACTGTGCATACCCTTTGACCCAGCAGTGCTACTACTGGGCTTATATCCCAAAGAAGGGTATGTATTACCCTATGCCTAAGCCACTCAGCATTGTATAAGTAGATCAGCAGAAGGGAGACCCCTGAAGTTAGTGCTGCCTCCTAAGAAAAGATCTATCAAGAGGACACACTTCTCAAGGAAACACCTGTAAGACACAATCTCCTGCCTCAGAGGCCAAGTCCCCTTCTACCTCCTATGTCCACCCTACCAGCTGACATGGCATACATGGCAATTTTCAGAAGAAAAGTCTCTAACAAGCCTCCCTCCTGAGAGCAGTATGAAGCATGCTTAGTTAGGTTAACAGAGAAGCAAGGTTTTTTGGTAACTCAGAACCAGATCACTGAGTTCTCAGATGTTCTGGAGTGTATGTCTCTGTGGCTTTGTAAGAAGGAGAGTTTGGAGCCAGAGATGTGGAAGTTAGTGGGAGAACAACAAACTTAATACAATGGAGTAAAATTGGTTTTAAGGAATCCTACAAGTTTTAAAACAAGGAAAGATTTTAACTTGGGTGGTCAATCCAGGAATTATGAGAAGAAAAATAAGCAGAGGGTTGGTGCCTGTGGTTAAGGAAGTCTTTTTTTTTTTTTTAGCATTTTACTGATTTATAATGCTGTAAAAAAGAAATCTGGAAAATCCATGTAGTAGTGGACAGTATTTACTTTTGTAATACCAGTAGCAAAAGAGATAGCCTGAGTGGTCACTGGATTTCTAATACAAGCTTTTGAAATTATGAGTGTGCCACAAGCAATTAAAACAGATTATGGACCTGCATATACTTCTAAACATTTGCTTTATATACTTTTTAATCCTGAAGGACAGACAATAGTAGAGAGGAGGAACAGAGACATCAAGACGCTCCTCCAAAAACAAAAGAGAGGGGGAGCTACAGGTAACTCTAGAGAACTTCTAAACAACTCTATATATTATTAATTTTTTTTTTATTTTTGATGGAGATGCACTGGCTCCGGCAGACCAGTTTTATAACCCACAGAATTGCAGTGCCCAGTGCAAGCAGATCTACTATCTTTAGATAATTGCCAGGTGATGTGGAGAGATGCAGAAAGTGGTGAATGGAAGGGACCAGACAGGTTAACTGCCTGGGGAATAAGGTTTGCTTGTATCTCTATAGATGGAGAAGGAATCAGATGGGTGCCAATGAGCTGTATTCACCTTATCCATTGGAGAGAGACAGAAGAAACCTTTGAAACAAAGGAAAAGACCCAAGAAACATCTGGTGGTTTCATCTCTGACTACACTGAAAGAGCATGGCTGTTAACCTTATGTGCATGACTATTAACTCATGAACATCAAAAATTGTCAGTGAGAATGCTGCAGGTCTTCAAAACCTGCAGGAATCGTTGGATTTCCTGATGCATGAAGTGATGGACAATAGACTTTGGACTATGTCCTGGCTGCTGAAGGAGGTGTATGTGTGGTTGTGAATTGATAGTTATTTTTTATACCTTCCTTCTGGGACTTATAGAAATCTTTTATATTATTTTGTTTATTCATATTGATTGTTATGTTACTACTTGCTTGTATGATATTACATCTTGCCTGTGTGATTCTTCTCATGATGATGGATTTAACCACTGATATATACCTGCTTCAATTAAAACAAATGAAAGGGCAAGATATGGAAGGCCACAGACAGTGGGGGAACTCTGGGTGAGGTATAAGACCCTTCAGCTCAGAATGTTGGGTTCTGTTCCCCATCTTCTCTAAGTGCTCTCGGCCTTTTTGAGAACTCATGAGATGGTGACATCCTGTGTTGTGAAGGAAGCAGAGCGATACCAGATGGCAAAGAGTAATACCAGGTGGCAATCTACATACACTAGCAAGTTGTTCATGTGGTCCCACATGAGCAATAGTAAATACTGGGTACATTCCCAGTGTCACTTTGGTTATATAAGGGTATTAGGGCATAAAAAGGGGGAAAGAACTGGGAATAAATGGACTCTATATTTACACTATCCTTAAGAGTCTTACCTCATCACTCCTGCACTAAGAGAGTATTTTTTTTCACCCTGGCATGGGGGGTCTAGAAAGCACAGTATGTTTTGTCACCCCAACTTGGGGGCTCTAGAAAACAGGACACAATATAGACTGGTAGAATTGTGGACTGATACAATCGTTTTGGGGCTCAATCTGCCTATATCTTTTGACCCAGTAGTACTACTATAAAATCTGTTTCCAAATTAGAGCAAAAGGAAAATAACCTACATATTAAAAAATATTTATTAAATTGTCTTTGTGGGGGCAAAAACCTGGAAATTGCAGAGATGCTCATCAGTTGGGTAATGGCTGAAAAAGTTGTATATAATTTAATGGAATACTAATGTTCTTTAAGAAATGATGAGTTTAATGATCATAGAAAAACATGGATAGACTTGCACAAAATAATAATGAACAAAATATGCAGAACCAAGAAAACAGTAAATAATAGCAATAACAGTGTTGTTTTAAGAGCAACTTTGAGCAACTAAGTCACCTTGACTATTATAAATACTCAAATTAAATAAAAAGGGCCTATGGAAGAAGATGTTATTAGCATCAAGAAAGAACCAATAAATAGAAGTATGTACAGCATGATTTTACATATATATATATATTATGTATATATATATGCACACATTTTGTGTTAGCTATCACTAGAGTAGGGAGGAAGAGGGAAGAAAAGAAAGGGAAAAATGAAACTAACATGATAATTATATATTTAAAAGTAGTAGTAAGCTGCACACAATAGATTTTAAGTTTCTTATGCAATAATCATTTTTATTATGCCATATTAAGGAAATTTGTTTTATTCCATAAATTGGAAATAAAAAAGAAATAAAGTAGAGCAATGCTATCAAACTCAAATAGAAAAGTTTCAACTAATATGTGGGCTGCATATTGGCCTAATTTTGAAATGTGATATCTATATTTTATTGTATTTTTATTTGTTGTGTGAAATATTTTCCAATTATATTTTAATTTAATTTGGCACTTCAGACTTTTGTGTACTTTATGTGTTAACTAGTCTCATGCTGGACTCCTCTGGGCTAGAGTATATGTTCTAACTCTCTCTAGTTAATTAAAAACAAAATCTTTGAAGGGATAGACTATTTTATTTTTTGTCTTTAAATCTTTATCATCTATAACATTGTCTTGCATATAGTAGATTCTTAGCAAATGTGAATTGAATTATTATTCATTATCTCAAGATAAGGCAAAAATTCTAATGTATAGTAGGAAGAATGGATCACTGGCTTAAGCAATATGCAAATTAAGTAAGATAAAGTAAAATACCAGAATTTGGAGTGAAGGTCTTAAGCAGTCTTTCTTTCTAACTAGTTTGTGCATTTTTAAGCAAGTAAGAACTTTATTGAGATTTATTTTCCTCACATACAAAATGAGGAGGTTGAAATAATCTTGAAATGATGAGATTGTGTGGTCTTTTAAGCCACTTCCAATTCCAACATTTTGTGATTCTAAGTGAAAATGTTTAGCAGTAATCATATATTAAGTGTCCAAGTTCATTGTTAAATGTAATAAGCATCACTGGGCTCCAAATAAATAAGCAGATTGCCTTACAATTGATTCACAAGAAAGCAGAGGCAAAACACAGGCAAAAACCCTACAACTCTTTACAATATAATTAAACTTAAGAAATTCAACTGTTTTGGCTTGTTTTTTGCTCTCCAATTGCTTTTTGGGAATAACAAAGTTAGAAGGATAAACAGGTTTTCCTTAAATCTATATCCTGCTGTTTTTTCCTCTCATTAAACAAAAAATGACACTAGATCATCTTTCATATGATGATCAACAAAATAAGGTTGCCCACCTTTGGAACGAGTGAAGTTAGATTTCAATAAAGTCAAGTCAATTAGTATTTATTAAGCATCTACTATGTTCCAGGAATTGCAGTATACAAGGATATTGTAGAGGATACAAAAAAGGGGAAAATAGTCCCTGCCCTTAAGAAAGTCACAATCTAATGGAAAAACAAAAAAACAAAAAAAACAAAAAAAACAAACAAAAAAAAAAAAACCATGCAAACAATTATCTATGTACAATATAAATTGGATAACCCACCTAAACCAGTAATAGGCCTATACTCAAAAGGTCAAAGAAAAAGGAAAATGCCTCTAATGTACAAAAATATTAATAGCAATTCTTTTTTGCATTGGCAAGCAACAATAACAAAGAAATAAATACTGGAGGAATAGCTGAATAAGTTGGGACATATGAATACTATGAAGTATCATTATGTTAAGAGAAATGAAGAAATATATGATTTTTAAAAGATATGGAAAAATTTCTATGTAGAATTAAATAGAACCAGAATTCACACAATATTAGCAATATTATGAAAATGAGTGATTTTGAAAACTCTTATAAATTGATGGAGAATGAAATGATTAATAAAATGACCACTTCTAATTTTAGAGGACTGGTGGTAAAACATTTTATCCATTTGATAGAAGTGTTAGATTTAGGATGAAGAATGGATTTCTGTGTCTCTTTATCTCTTATCCTTTGTCTCTATTTCTCTTCCCTCTCTTTCTAATATTTACTTTATGTCTTTAATATGTAGCTATTATATATAGTATAATAAAACATAGTTCATAGCAAACATTTTCAAAAGGTTGGGGTAAGAAGGAAAGAAAAAAAATTAAAAATATTTGAGTGGGTGCCACAGTTATGAAATATTGCAAGAACTTTTGAGGCCACTATTATTGTTTTACTTTCCTATTTTGTTACAACAAATTCACAAAATGAGAGTAATATATAAATGTATGTAAAATATAAGAAAATGCACTAATAAAATTAAAGGTAGAACAAAAAGAATGAGATATATTTTTGAATATTACCAGTGTAGAAATTTTGCTTGACTATCTCATTTCTCCCTACCTGCAATCATTTTTAGAATTTTTCATTTCGCCATCATCCCTCCAGACTAGATAATTCTCATTCCCCCAACTTTTCATCTTTTTCTTGTGTATTGTCTTCTCCATTAGAATGTAAAATTCCACCAAGAGATCATTATATACTTCAACAACAATACTATATGAAGATCAATTCTGATGGATGTGGCTATCTTCAACAATGAGATGAACCAAATCAGTTCCAATAGAGCAGTAATGAACTGAACCAGCTACATTGAGTGAAAAGAACTCTGGGAGATGACTATGAACCACTACATAGAATTTTCAATCCCTCTATTTTTGTCCACATGCATTTTTTATTTCCTTTACATGCTAATTGTACACTATCTCAAAGTCCTATTCTTTTTGTACAGCAAAACAACTGTTTGGACAAGTATACATATATTGTACTTAATTTATACTTTAACATATTTAGCATGTATTGGTCAACCTGCCATCTTGGGTGGGGGGTAAAGAGGGGAAAATTGGAACAAAAGTTTGGCAATTGCCAGTGCTGTAAAATTATCCATGCATATATCTTGTAAATAAAAACTATAATTAAATTTTAAAAAATATAAAATTCTTGGAAGCAGGAACTATCATTCTTTCTTGTATTTGTATGACTAGCATATAATAAGTGCTTAAAATTGTTTATTAGTTATTTTTCTTTTTTTCAATTAAAGGAAGGAGGAAGGAAAAGAAAATACATTTTTGTTCATTGAAAAATAAAATAACATACTGGATACCCTCTCACTAACAGGATCTTCTGAATATTCTTCTAGATATACGAATGAACTTGTGTCTGGGAAATATCCCAGGAAAATCTCCCACATACAATGCAACATGCTACCTGATCCTTCTGCAGCTGTGTTTTACATCACCTCATTTGCTCTAAAATATTGATACAGAAAAGATAGTTTTGAATTGTTTTACAAATGTAATTTTTACTACAGGTTCAAACTATGCCAGTTTCAACTTCTGTCAAGCACCAAACATTTTAATTCTATTTGTGCAGTTCAATTAGTCACCAAAGATGTGTGTGTCTGTATGTAGACAGACAAGCAAAATAACAAGATGCATAGTCAAAGAAAACAAATTCTTACCTTGGTCATATTAAAAAAGTCTCATTTTTTTAATTTTCCATTTTATTGATGTTTTGTATTAAATTACATAGAATTATAGATTGTTTACATTTTATGGAAGTTCCCATAACAAAATAGCTAAGTAAAACTAATAATACAATGACTTCATTTGTGTGTTTGTATGTATGCATATTTTCAAGAAATGTATAACCCTATCCTGAAGAACTCACATTTCCAGTTTGCCAATAAGTCCAAAATAATTAAAGAACACTTAAAGCAAGGGTTTGCTCTTTAATCAACAAACATTTATTTTGTTGTCTCTTAAATGTGAATCATTTGTGTGCTAGGTGCTAACATAGAATAAAAAATAAGTTAAAATATAATGTCTATTCCCATGGAATTTATACTATAATAGGAAGTAACTTGAAAACAGATAAATTTAATGTAAATTATGTTGGCAAAAGAGGACTTTTACAGTTTGAAGAGCAACAAAAACAAAAGCAAGGAAGTAGAAAATTTGTGAGATATGTGAGAAGAGTCCTTTATACAGTTGACTAGAGTAAATGAAAAATAATAGAATCAAATAAGATCATAAAGTCCCTATATAAATGCCAGTTATTATTATAGTTTGCTTCAAAATTGGGGGAAGGCCTATTTTGAATACAGACTTCATTCTCAACACTACTAGGTATTAGGATCCAAATACAAAGAATGAAACTATCCTTGCTCTTAAAAAAGCTCATATTAAACACATATGCAATACATACTTATTATATACGGGTATGTACCCACACACATATACAAATATGCATACACATATACATACACATATGTGTAATTTTTTGCAATAACATATAAAAGCTAATTTATTTTATTTTATTTTTTACTGCTGCTGAGGCAATTGGGGTAAAGTGATTTGCCCAGGTTCATACTGCCAGGAAGCATTAAGTGTCTGAGGTCAGATATGAACTCTGGTCCTCCTGATTTCAGGGCTGGTGCTCTATTCACTGCACCACCCAGCTTCCCTTTTAATGTTTATTTTTTTAAAATGTGTTCAAATTTTTTCCCTTTCTCTTTACCCTTCCCTCTCCTGAGAAGGCAAACTTTGATATGGATGATATCTGTGCAGTTATGAACAACATATTCCTATACTAGTCATGTTATAAAAGAAAATACAAACATCCTCTTCACCTCAACCTGCCAAACTCAAGAAAAATAAAATAAAAAAAGCCAAAACCAAACAATTATGCTTCAATCGATATTAAGACTTTATCAATAGTGGGCCTGTATCCCAAAGAGATCATAAAAAAAGGGAAAAGGACCTACATGTACAAAAATATTTGTGGCAGCCCTTTTTTTTCATGACAAAAACTGGAAACTGAGTGGATGCCCATCAACTGGAGAATGGTTGAATAAGTTATGGTACATTGTAAGGGGCCACAGCGCATCGGGATTGAGGCCCAGAAGTAATTTCTGTGGATATTAGGACTGCCCTTGGGCGGGATCCTGGCCATATTGAGATAGCTTCGTAATGGGTGACTCTCTCGCTGATTGGCTGTGTATGTGTGACCTCACAGGCCCTATATAAGCCCACTGCAGGCAGCAATCACCTTCTTTAACCTGCCATTCTTCACCTTGGCTTCCAGCCTGGGTGGCCAAGCCAAGATGGATAGCCAAAAGAGGTAAGGGTTTTGGTAGTGAACACATGGGTCTTCTGACCAGATGTTCACTCGGGAACCAACAAGTCAGGGCATCAGTTAGGGCATTATGTGAGTAGGTATAATAAAGGCTTTTAAGATTACACGTGGTTGTTCTTGAGTGCGCTACCGGTTATTAAGCTAGTAATTGTAACTGCCAGGAGAGCACGTTACAGTACATGAATGCTATGGAATATTATTGTTCTGTAAGACATGACCAGCAGGATGATTTCAGAAAGGTCTGGAGAGACTTACACGAACTGATGCTGAGTGAAGTGAGTAGAACCAAGAGATCATTATACACAGCAACAACAAAATTATGAGATAACCAGCCTTGATGGATGTGACTCTTTTCAACAATGAAATGATTCAAACCAATTCCAATAGAGTTGTGATGGAAAGAGCCATCTGTATCCTTAAAGAGGTCTATGGGACTGATCATAGCTCACCACATAGTATTTTCACCTTTTTTTGTCATTGCTTGGGTTTCTGTCCTCATTTTTTCCCTTTTTGATCTGATTTTCCTTGTGCAGCACGATAAATATAGAAATCTATATAGAAGAATTGCATATATTTTACATATTTGTTTGCTAAATAGGGAAGGGAATTGGGGGAAATGAAGGCAGAAAAATTTGGAACACAAGGTTTTGCAAGGGTGAATGTCAAAAACTATTTTTGCAAGTATTTGAAAATAAAAAAAAAGCTATTGTTAAAAAACAAAACAAAACAAACTTTGTCAGTCCTTTCTCTTGTAGAAATAGCAATTTCATTGTAAGTTTTTTGTAATTATCATGAATTATTATATTACTGAGAATAGCTAAGTCATTCACAGTTATTATTATTATTATACAGTATTGTTACTAAGATATGCAATATTCTCTTGGTTTTATTCATTTCATTTTGTATCAGTTCATATAAGTCTTTTCAAGCTTTTCTGAGACCATCCTGTTCATCATTTTTTATAACACAATAGTTGTTGGATTCTTACTAGGTGGTAAGTCAGTTCTTGGCAATTGTCTAGCTCAGAGTTCACACCTTTAGTTCAAATCTTTAAGGGAGTTTACACCTTTGAAGAAATACTTTAAAAAGGAGCTTGCTCCTTGGTCAGTAAGGAGTTCCCACAAGCCCCTGGTAGTACCCACAAGCCCATTCTCTGGGAGGATAAAAAGAGGCAACATTGAGTCTGAAAGATAATCTGGATTGAGTCAAGGAGAAGATGTCCTGTGGATATGGAAGTCCAGCAATCCCAGGGAAATGGAAAAAAATTTAATAGAGCAAAATAGTTCATTTAAAAACTCAATTGGGCATATACAAAAAGAACTAAAAAATGTGAATGAAGAAAATAACTCATTAAAAATCAGGACAGAACAAATAGAAATGAATGATTCATTGAGAACCCAAGAATCAGTGAAACAAAACAAAACAAAAAAAAACAAAAAAAAAAAAAAAAAAAAAAAGAAGAAAAGAAAAGCTGGAGAATAACGTCAAATACTTACTGGGAAAATCTATAGACCTGGAAAATAGATCTAGGAGAGATAATCTGAGGATCATTGGACTTCCCAAAAACTATGACCAAAAAAAGAGCCTAGATTCTATTTTACAGCAAATCATCAAAGAGAACTGTCCAGAGATAATAGAAACAGAAGGGAAAATAGGCATTGAAAGAATTCATCGAACACCTTCTGAAAAAGACCCTAAAAAAAGAACTCCACGAAATATTGTGGCTAAGCTGCAGAATTACCACACAAAGAAGAAAATCGTGCAAGCAGCTAGAAAAAAACAATTTAAATACCAAGGTGCCACAATAATGGTCACACAAGATCTGGCTGCCTCCACATTAAAAGATAGAAGGGCCTGGAACCTGATATTCCAAAAGGCAAAAGATCAAGGATTACAACCAAGAATAAACTATCCAGCTAAGTTTAGCATTTTCTTCCATGGAAAAAGATGGTCATTTAAGGAAACAGAGGAATTCCATTTGTTTCTAAGAAAAAAAACAGACTTAAACAAAAAATTTGATCTACATCCACAAGACTGAAGAGAAACAGAAAAAGATAAAAAGAACTCTTGAGAACTGTATCTCTATTGTGGATATATAGAAAGTCCACATGGATAATTTGACTTTACTGATATAAAAAAGGGGAGGAGTAGTAAAGGGAAGGGGGTAGTATCAGAAAAAGGGGAAGGAGTGATAAAAAGAGGGAAACTACATCCCAAGAAGAGGCATAGAAAAATATACCACATCTGAGGGAATTCAGAGAGGGGGTGAAACATTGTGTGAATCTTGCTCTCATCAGAGTAGGCTCAAAGAATAAATAATTGACATATTTGTTTTTCAGAGAATTCTCTCTCACCTCATTAAAAGGGGGGAGAGGAAAAGGAAAAAGGAAAAGGGGAATAAGGGAAGAGTACAAGAAAAGGGAAGGGATTTGGAAGGAAGGGGGAGGAATATTAAAAAGGGAGGGCTGCATGTCACAAGTGGGGTCTATAAATTAAATATTGGGGAAGGGGTTCAGGGGAGTAAAGGGAAAAAAGCATAATCTAGGGATAATATTATGGCAGGAAATACAGAATTAGTAATTTTAACTGTAAATGTGAATGGGATGAACTCTTCCATCAAACAGAGACGGATAGCAGATTGGATCAAAAGTCAGAATCCTACAATATGTTGTTTACAGGAAACACACTTAAAGCAGGGACAAACATACAGAGTAAAGGTAAAAGGCTGGAGCAGAATCTATTATGCTTCAGGTAAAGCCAAAAAAGCAGGGGTAACCATCCTTATCTCAGATCAAGCAAAAGCAGAAATGTATCTAATTAAAACAGATAAAGAAGGAAACTATATCCTGCTAAAAGGTAGCATACACAATGAAGCCATATCAATATTAAACATACATGCACCAAGTGGTATAGCATCTAACTTTCTAAAGGAAAAGTTAAGAGAATTGCAAGAAGAAATAGACAGTAAAACTATAATAGTGGGAGATCTCAACCTTGCACTCTCAGATTTAGACAAATCAAACCACAAAACAAATAAGAAAGAAATTTAAAAAGTAAATAGAACATTAGAAAAACTAGGTATGATAGACCTTTGGAGAAAACTGAATGGTGATAGAAAGGAATATACTTTCTTCTCAGCAGTTCATGGAACCTATACAAAAATTGACCATATATTAGGACATAAAAATCTTAAAATTAAATACAGGAAAGCAGAAATAATAAATGCCTTCTTCTCAGACCACAATGCAATAAAAACTATATTCAATAAGAAGTTAGGGGTAAATAGACCAAAAAGTAATTGGAAACTGAATAATCTCATCTTAAAGAATGACTGAGTGAAACAACAAATTATAGAAACAATTAACACTTTCACCCAAGTTAATGACAATGATAAGACATCATACCAAAATCTGTGGGATGCAGCTAAAGCAATAATAAGGGGAAATTTTATATCTTTAGAGGCTTATTTGAATAACATAGAGAAAGAGAAGATTAATGTATTGGGCCTGCAACTTAAAAAGCTAGAAAAAGACCAAATTAAAACCCCCCAACCAAAAATCAAACTTGAAATACAAAAATTAAAAGGAGAAATCAATAATATTGAAAGTAAAAAAAAAAAAAAAAACTATTGAATTAATAAATAAAACTAAGAATTGGTTTTATGAAAAAGCCAATAAAATGGATAAAACTTTGGCAAATCTGATCAAAAAAAGGAAAGAGGAAAATCAAATTGTTAGTCTTACAAATGAAAAGGGGGATCTTTCTACCAATGAAGAGGAAATTGGAGAAATAATAAGGAGTTACTTTGCCCAACTTTATGCCAATAAATGTGATAACCTAAGTGAAGTGGATGATTACCTCCAAAAATATAGGCTTCCCAGATTAACAGAGAAGGGAGTAAATTGCTTAAATAGTCCCATTTCAGAAAAAGAAATAGAACAATCTATTAATCAACTTCCTAAGAAAAAATCCCCAGGGCCAGATGGATTTACATGTGAATTCTATTAAACATTTAAAGAACATTTAGCTCCAATGTTATTTAAACTATTTGAAAAAATAGGGAATGAAGTAGTCCTACCAAATTTCTTTTATGACACAGACATGATACTGATACCTAAACCAGGTAGATTGAAAACTGACAAAGAAAACTATAGACCAATCTCCTTAATGAATATTGATGCTAAAATCTTAAATAAGATATTAGCAAAAAGATTTCAGAAAATCATCCCCAGGATAATACACTATGACCAAGTGGGATTTATACCAGGAATGCAGGGCTGGTTTAATATTAGGAAAACTATTAGTATAATTGACCATATTAATAATCAAATTAATAAAAACCATATGATCATCTCAATAGATGCAGAAAAGGCATTTGATAAAATCCAACATCCATTCCTACTAAAAACGCTTGAGAGTATAGGAATAAATGGACTATTCCTTAAAATAAAATAAAAGCATATATTTAAAACCTTCAGTAAACATCATATGTAATGGTGATAAACTAGAACCTTTCCCCGTAAGATCAGGAGTGAAACAAGGTTGCCCACTATCACCATTACTATTCAATATAGTACTAGAAACTCTAGCCTTGGCAATAAGAGCCGAGAAAGAGATCCAAGGAATTAGAGTAGGAAATGAAGAAATCAAATTGTCACTTTTCGCAGATGACATGATGGTATACTTAGAGAACCCCAAAGACTCTGTTAAAAAGCTATTAGAAATAATTCAGAATTTTAGCAAAGTCGCAGGATACAAAATAAATCCACATAAATCCTCAGGATTTTTATACATTACCAACACAATCCAACAGCAAGAGATACAAAGAGAAATTCCATTCAAAATAACAGTCGATAGTATCAAATATTTGGGAATATATCTACCAAAGGAGAGTCAGGAATTATATGAGCAAAATTACAAAACACTTGCCACAAAAATAAAGTCAGATTTAAATAATTGGAAAGACATTCAATGTTCTTGGATAGGCCGAGCGAATATAATAAAGATGACAATACTCCCCAAACTAATCTATTTATTTAGTGCTATACCAATCAGACTCCCAAGAAACTATTTTAATGACCTAGAAAAAATAACAACAAAATTCATATGGAAGAATAAAAGGTCGAGAATTGCAAGGGACACTAATGAAAAAAAAGTCAGAGGAAGGTGGTCTAAGTGTACCTGATTTAAAGCTATATTATAAAGCAACAGTCACCAAAACCATTTGGTATTGGCTAAGAAATAGACCGGTAGATCAGTGGAACAGATTAGGTACAAAGGACAAAAATGGCTATATCTATAGCATTCTAGTCTTTGACAAACCCAAAGATACCAACATTGGGATAAAAATTCATTATTTGAAAAAAAACTGTTGGGAAAACTGGAAATTATGGCAGAAATTAAATATGGATCCACACCATATACCAAGATAAGATCAAAATGGGTCCATGATTTAGGCATAAAGAATGAGATCATAAATAGATTAGAGGAACAAAGAATAGTCTACCTCTCAGACCTGTGGAGGAGGAAGAAATTTATGACCAGAGGAGAACTAGAGATCATTATTGATCACAAAATAGAAGAGTTTGATTACATCAAACTAAAAAGTTTCTGTACAAACAATACTAATGCAAACAAGATTGGAAGGGAAGTAACAAATTGGGAAAATATTTTTATAGTTAAAGGTTCTGATAAAGGCCTCATCTCCAAATATATAGAGAACTGACCCTAATTTATAAGAAATCAAACCATTCTCCAATTGATAAATGGTCAAAGGATATGAACAGACAATTCTTATATGATGAAATTGAAATTATATCCACTCCTATGAAAGAGTGTTCCAAATCACTATTGATCAGAGAAATGCAAATTAAGACAACTCTGAGATTGGCTAAGATGACAGGAACAAATAATGATGAATGTTGGAGGGGATGTGGGAAAACTGGGACACTAATACATTGTTAGTGGAGTTGTGAAAGAATCCAACCATTCTGGAGAATAATTTGGAACTATGCCCAAAAAGTTATCAAACTGTGCATACCCTTTGATCCAGCATTGCTGCTATTGGGCTTATATCCCAAAGAAATACTGAGGAGGGGAAAGGGACCTGTATGTGCCAAAATGTTTGTGGCAGCTCTTTTTGTAGTGGCTAGAAACTGGAAGATGAATGGATGTCCATCAGTTGAAGAATGGCTGGGTAAATTATGGTATATGAAGATTATGGAATATTACTGCTCTCTAAGAAATGATCAGCATGATGAATACAGAGAGGTTTGGAAAGACTTACATCAACTGATGCTGAGTGAAATGAATAGAACCAGAAGATTGCTGTACACTTCAATGCTGTATGAAGATGTATTCTGATGGAAGTGGATATCTTCAACATAAAGAAGATCCAACTCACTTCCAGTTGATCAATGATGGACAGAAACAACTACACCTAGAGAAGGTACACTGGAAAGTGAATGTAAATTGTTAGCACTACTGTCTATCTACCCAGGTTACTTATACCTTCGGAATCTAATACTTAACGTGCAACAAGAAAATTGGATTTACACACATATATTGTATCTAGGTTATACTGTAACACATATAAAATGTATGGGATTGTCTGTCATCTAGGGGAGGGAGTAGAGGGAGAGAGGGGATAATTTGGAAAAATGGTTATAAGGGATAATGTTATAAAAAAAATTACTCATGCATATATCCTGTCAAAAAAAATTGTATAATAAAGTGACTTTGTTTTCAAAAAAAAAAAGATTGTTGACATAATTTGGCTTATAATTGGGAAAAATAGTTCCTAATAATTACTTTAATTTTCTCTTCATTACTAGTAGTTTCACCCCTTTCACTTTTAGTACAAGCTATTTCATTGTCTTCTTTTTAAATTAAATTAATCCACACATTATTTATTTTATAGCTTTTCTCTTCCACAAAACCAGCCCCTAGTTTTATTTAATAGTTCAATGGTTTCCTTTTAATTTTGTTAATCTCTCGATTGTTTTAGGATTTCCCATTTGATATAGGTATGGATTTTTAATTTATTCTTTTCCTAGGTTTTTTTGTTTGTTTGTTTCTTTTTTGCAAGTTCAGTTAACTGAGCTGCTTTTTCTGCTTATTTTATTGGTGTAAACATCTAGAGATGTGCATTTTTTCTTAAGCACTGCTTTGATTCCACCCCATCCATTTTGGTATATTGTCTCATTTTTGTCATTCTCCTTAATGTAATTATTGATTCTTTCTATGATGTGTTTATTTTAAGATTAGATTTTTCATGTTCCAATTGATTTTAATCTATTTTAGGCATTTGTTGAAAACATCTTATTGTTTTATGCTCTGAAAAAGATTCATTTAATATTTCTGTCTTCCTGTATTTAATTATGAAATTTTAATAACCTAATCAATGCCATTTTTTTGGTGTAGGTACCATTTACCACTGAGAAAAATTTTTAATCCTTTTGATTTACATTTAATTTTCTCAAGAGGTCTATTATATATAACTTCTCTAAAATGCTATTAACTACCTCAACTTCTTTCTTGCTTGTTTTTTTGGTTAGACTTATCTAGTTGTGAGAGGGGAAAGATGAAGTGCCCCAGTAGTATATTTTTATTACTTCTTCGTGTAAGTCACTAAACTTTTCCTTTAAGAATCTGGATACTTTGCCATTTGGTATGTAAACTTCATTGTCTATTTTAGGCAAACGTAATTTCTCTGCTTCTCTCTTTTTTTTTTTTTTTTTTTTTTTTTACTGTAGATCTGCTTGTCTCAAATTATGATCATCACTCCTGCTTTTTTTTTTTTTTGCATCAGTTGAAGCATAATAAATTCTGATCCAGACCTTTGTTTTTGCTGTGTGTGTGTGTGTGTGTGTGTGTGTGTGTGTATGTGTGTGTGTGTGTCTACTTTAAGTGTATTTTTCATATTCAATTCTAGTTTTTAATCTGTTTTTCTACCTATTTCTATTTTATTGGTAACTTCAAACAATTCACAGTTATGATTGTTAAATATCTTTTTTTTCTCTATCATATTTCTCCCATTTGTCTTTTTTTCTTTCTCTCCTTTTACTTTTTTTTTTTTTTTAATTCTGTTTTGCTTCTGACCATCACCTTCCCAAATTCTCTTATCCATCTCACTTTCTAACTCCCAGTAAGGCAAAATAGATTTCTATATTCAAATGAGTTAACATTATTCTATTTCGAGCTAATTTCAATGAGAATAAGGTTCAAGTATTATTTTGCCACACCCATTTTTCCCACCACTTTAAAAGTTCCTCCTTTCACATCTCTTTTTTAATGAGCTAATTTGACCTAATCTACCCCTCATTTCCCCTCTTTTTCCAGTGCATTCTTCTTTATTAACTTTGATTTTATTTTTTGAAATCATCCCATGATAATCAACTCACACTTACACCTTTTGGTTTTGTGTACTCATTTTAACTGTCCTCATAATGTTATTTTTAGGAGTTAAAAGTATTTTCTTTTCATATAGGAATGTGAACCTTTTAACTTTATTGACTCATATATGACTTGTCTTTCATGCTTACTTTTTTAGGCTTCTTTTGAATCTTGCATATGAAAGTTGAAATTTCTGTTCAGCTCTGTTTTGTTCTTTAAATCAGGAATGCTGAAAGTTCTTTATTTAATGGACTATCAGTTTCCTATTGAAGAATTATACTCAGTTTTGTAGGGTACATTATTCTTAGTTATAATACTTTTGATTATAATTTTCTAAGCCTTTTGATCCTTACTCATTAAAGCTGTTAGATCCTACATTTTTCTGACAGTGACTCCATTTTTTAATTGTTTCCTTCTGGATTTTTACAATATTTTCTCCTTAACCTGAGAGTTTTGTAATTTGGCTGTAATATTCTGGAGCTTTTCATTTTGGGATCTTTTTCAGGAGGTGGTCAATGGATTCTTGCAATTTGTATTTTATGTTCTAGTTCTGGGCTATCATGTCAGCTTTCTTAGACATTTTATTGAAAAATAATGTCCAGGCACTTAAAAAAAAATCAGGTTTTCAAGTAGTCCAAATAATTCTTAAATTCTCTCTTCTATTTTCCAGATAAGTTGTTTTTCTGAGATATTTCACGTCTTTTCTATTTTTATTATTTTTCATTTTATTTTATTGTTTTTAATGTTATAGAGCCATTTTTCAAATCCAATTTTTAAAGAATTACTATCTTCAGTGAACTTTTGTACCTCTTTCACTATTTGGCCTATTCTGATTTTTTTAAGGTGTTATTTTCTTTAATAATTTTTTGGTGCTTCCTTTACCAAATTTTTGGTTCTTTGCACCATCTGAGCTGGGTTCCAAGTCTGATCATCACACTAGTGGAACACATCTTTCCTGTAGATCCCCTAAGTTATCCTTACCTTGAAAATTAAGTCTCTGTCATCTTTTTGTTAGTTCTGCCACTCCATAATTTGATTTGAGGCAATATTTTAAAGTTGTTAGGAGGGGAATTTCGGAGAACTTAATTGAATCCCTGACTTTAGTGTGATATTTGCCTTGGGGAGTGTGTATGTGTGTGTATGTGTGTGTGTGTGTGTGTGTGTGTGTGTGTGTGTGTGTATCTATTTGTCCTCTCTCCATCACTACTCTTTCTTTCTCTATCTTTGTATACACACACACACACACACACACACTTACACATGTATGTATATAAAAAACCAACATATCAACAGTAGAAATGGCAAACACACACACATATACATATATATGTATGTATATATATGTATAATATAAATATAAAGATAATAAATACAAATAAATCATGAAAAATTTTTCATACAAGATGATGATTGAGCTGAAACCTGAGGAAAGAGATTCTATGAGAAGGAGCTAAGGAGCTAATGAATTTCAAAATGGAGAGACATGATTGAGTATGATATGTGAGGAACACATAAAAAGGCAACTTAGTTGGCTTGTAGAAAGCAGAATGGGAGTTTTGGCTTTAGAGTAGTATCTCGGGCTTAGGAATAGTTTAATTAAGATATAGAACTAGGACATATTCACAAGGTCTTGAGTCATGCTTAGAGATCATTGGACAAGTGGATGATTCTTTTTTTTTTTTTTTTTTTTTTTTTTTTTTTTAATTTTTTTTATTATATATATATATATTTTATAATATTATCCCTTGTATTCATTTTTCCAAATTACCCCCCCTCCCTTATTCCCTCCCCCCGACGACAGGCAATACCATACATTTTACATGTGTTACAATATAGTCTAAGTACAATACATGTGTGTGAATATCATTTTCTTGTTGCACAATAAACATTAGAATCCGAAGGTACATGCAACCTGGGCAGACAGATATTAGTGCTAACAATTTACATTCCCCTCCCAGTGTTTCTTCTCTGGGTGTATCTACCTCTGTCCATCATTGATCAACTGGAAGTGAGTTGGATCTTCTTTATGTTGAAGATTTACAAGTGGATGATTCTTAACAAAAGATATGTTGTCAGGTTGGCAAGGAGAAAGCCTGGGGTATAGGGGATAGAGTGGGGGAAATCCTCTATTATAGCTAAGTTGATTCTAAGTGTCAGTGAGAACCCAAGCCAGATGTTAGAGTGGCATTTTATGGCTCTAATCTTTACTTATCCCTCAGAGAGCATAGAATCTTATTGTGCTTCAAAATAAAATTAATACTTTTCCCTTTAAAAAATGTATTTTACATCATGTCTCTGCTCTGTATAATGTTTTTGCTAAATTCCTGCTGCTAAGCCAGTGCTTCTGACTCAGAGGGTATGCATTTCAGAGCTCTCTCAACATAATTTCATATAAAAAAGAAAACATTCCACATTTTGCCAAGTCTCTTAAAATCAACTACCTTGTATCACTAATGTGTAGCTGGACTGATTCATGGTGTAAATCTTCAAAGAGCTGGATAATCATCTGTGTTTTTAGAATTCCTTATTAACATGCAGATAAATGTTACCATAAATCCAAGTTTTATGTTATGAGCAGAATTTTTTTAGGTCTTTAAAAATTCATTTTCAGAATATTTAATAACATGACTACAACGAAGGTTGCGTGGCACCTTACCAATTGGACACAGTTCCAGTTTTTTTTTTTTTTTTCCAGAGAAGATGATAAAGGCTTAATAAGAAGATGGAAGTTATGGAAGGCAGCCAGGAGAGAATAGCATTCTCCCGATGGAATTCCTCTTCAGATGCTGGGTTGGAAAGAAAGCATCTCAGTCTCCCTTGCCTTTTGATGATGGCTTTAAAAACTGTGAAAACACAGAAAGCCAAGTGTGTGGTCTTGGGCAATTTCGTAATAGTCTCCACAGGAGATGAGGATTGGTTGGGGGAGGGGGAGGTAGTTTGCTGGGAAAAAAAAAAAAAAAAAAAAAAAAAAAGGATTAGCCTTTTCTTTATGATGACAGAAAACAGTTATAAACCAGAGATACTAAGTTTCCCCAGACCTCCCTTTTGGCTTATCAAGCAGAATCACTACTTACAGGTAATGCTTCCAATAAAGACCTTCCTCAGCTGCCCTATAATAGCTAGACTCAAGATAGAACTGTTGTAAATAGAAATAGGCCACCATTACAAGGAGAAAGGACAAACTGAGGAGACTTTCTCAAAATTCCAAATAGGCCCAAGATCTTTCACGGTAGTTTATTTCTTTGGTTCCTTTTTTTTTTTTTTTTTTTTTTTTTTTTTTTTTTTTAAGATAAATGAATAAAAACTATTTTTTAAGCATCTATTTCCAGAGCATTGTGATGCACTAAGTACACAAACAGAAAACATGAGAGGCACCTATTATCAAAAAATGAATAGAATGAGATAATAATGTATAGATTTCAATTATAAATCAGGTAGAAAGACCTCTTGATTTTATTTTCATGTAACTGTTTTTATATACTTCCTTCTCTCCTATGATACTGCCACTATCCTGGTATTGTTCCTCAATGATATCATACCTGATTATTGCAATAGCCTGCTGCTTAATCTCCTTATCACAAATCCCTACACATTCTAGTTCATCTACCACTCATATGTCAAACTGATCTTCTTAAAGCACAGGTCTCTTGATACCACTTCTTCATACTCAATCAACTCCAGTAGCTACTTATGACCTTTTGGATCAAATATAAAATCCTCTGATGTCCAAAGCCCTTCATAACCTTCCCCTACCCCCATACACCTTTCCAGTTTTCTTATGCCTTATATCCTTACTTGACATAACAGAAACTGTCTTCTATTTTTCTTTGTAGCTTCTGCACTTAGTACAGTGCCAAGAACATTGTAGGTACTTAACAGATATTTATTGACTGACATTTCATAAAGATTATTGTTTATTCTCTGAGAGAGTGGTTCTCACAGAAAGTAGAGTAAATGGAGAGTATAGCCTACTTTTAAAAGAAGCTTAGCTATGAAAAAGGGAAAAAGCTCAAGGTGCTAATAAAGTCTTTTTTCCCCCCCAGAGAACATATCATAGAGTCGAATATTATAGACAGAGGGAAAATTTTCGATTAAAAGAGGGCACTTTAAAATAAAGGAAAGAGTAGAGCTGGTCAATGGAATGAGATTCTAGAGGAGAATGGAAGGATGGATTCAAGAGGATAGGTGAAGAGTCTAAAAAATAAAGCTAATTTTTCAAATAGAAAGCATGTAGAAAGTGAAGTGAAGCAAAGCAAAAAAAAAAAAAAAAGCCAAGATGAAGAATAAAATTTTGATGTATTTCATTGGAAATTATGTGGACAAAAATAAAAGCAACATGGATTGTTTCCAATTAGTTAAAATACTCAAAATATCAATAGACAGTTATAATATAACAGATAATAATAATGATTAGAATTTAAATAACACTTTGAGGTTTATGAAGCATTTTACAAATATTATCTAATTTTATCCTCACAAAAATACTGAGAAGCAGATGCTATTATTATCACAATTTTACAGATGAGTAACAGGGGCAGTGATTCGCCCAAACTAGCAAGTATTTAAAGCAGGAGTTGAACTCAGATCTTCCTGCTCCAGATATAGCACCTTTCCCCACTGTATCAGTCTTATATCTTACCTATACTGGTTATATGATCCTTGGCAAGTCACTTAACCTCTGTGTCCTAGGAAAATCTCTAATTTTAAAAGTTGTAAAGGAGGAAAGGATTGGAATTGGTAGAAGGGGTTTCTTATTCAGAAACTGTATGCCCAGATTAAAAGTATCTTTACTTTGAGATTCATTCTCCAAATTTCTTATATTGTCTCTACCAGAAAGATTTCCATTTTTATCTCTCTTTTTTCATGGATTCTTGGAATTTTTCTGCTTAGTGAAATAGTGATAGCTTTGAAATTCACAAATTTGCTAAATTTATCAATTCACTCATTTTTCCCTGAGTAGACTATATTATACAGCTGCTGCAGGAAGGTCACTGGGAATCACTTGCATTTAGGTTCAAATTATGAAGCACATTAATCAATCAATGAGTTATTTTATGAATCTACTGTATGACAGGCACTGTGTAAATAAAGAAAAAACAAAACAAAACAAAACAATTTCTGCTCTCAAGGAGCTTAAAATCTACATAGTGAAAAAGATATTTACACATAAAAACACTCACAAAAATCTAAACAAAGTAAATAAAAATGAATCTCACCAAAGGAGGTGAAGTAGTCATGCAGTATCATGAATGTCTTTCAGGTCTTTGATCAGTATAAATCTTTACTGAATGTTGGTGAAATTGAGTGACGCCTTGTAATCAGTGAAATGTTTTGCATCAGATAGCAGGTATGTGTGTGGGTGTTTGGGTGTGAGGAAGGTGTTTTTGTTCTTTTATTTTAAGCTTAAAATTACTTCAAACAGGCTTTCCAGAACTGAACGTAGAAAAATGATCTGAGTTTAGCTTCTGGGGATTATTAGGGCACATTTGCAAATTTGTAATAAATGGACATATTTTTCCAATTTATTTTAAAATTCAACAAAACACTTGCATGTATCTAAAACTACTCTAAAAATTATCTAAAAATATTTTTTCTGGATGGGAGGAGGGA
Organism: Sminthopsis crassicaudata; assembly: GCF_048593235.1. Taxonomy (NCBI): domain Eukaryota; kingdom Metazoa; phylum Chordata; class Mammalia; order Dasyuromorphia; family Dasyuridae; genus Sminthopsis; species Sminthopsis crassicaudata. Next base: position 485,417,530 of record NC_133619.1, on the reverse strand, counting down.
GCATGAAATTTGTGTGCACATGCATGTTCATGTGCATGTGTGCATGTTTGTGTACATGCATGTGTTTTTACATTGTGATAAAGATGATAACAAATTGAGAACAACCAATATTAATTCCACTATACATTTATGTCTATTTTCACGTAAGTTATATCTGTGGTAAATTGCCATTGGGTTCCTATGATGATTATTCTAGAAGGTAGAAAGGGAGGAGAGAAGTTACTTCTGTCATATTTGTCTAAGAATGAAAACAAAGTTCCCCTTGTCTCCAAATGGATTTTTGTGCAACATTAGTCATTTTGTTGAACTGCCCCAGACTCAATACTTTGTAAATTCTATATGTGGATCCCTGAATTTATGCTAGTGACTAAGTCATTGATGGTAGAACAATCACAAAAATGTTCTGACTATCACTTCCAGCTCTAGAAGTCTTGCATGGAGATATAATTAGCAGAGACCTGGGAATTACACTGGGTATTATAGCAATGCTATATCAAAGGACTTATCTAATACATTTGACCAAAAAACAGTCACAATGGATGTGCAAGTACAATTATAAAACTAATCACAATCTCATAAAAGAATACACCAAATCACTAATAATGAGAGATGTAAATAAAAAAAAAAACATAGCAAATTGTCAAAAGTAACAAAAAAGGTAAGAGAAAAATTTGGAGGGGTTGGAAATATAGGCACATATACAAGGAAAAAAACCTTTAATGAAACAGAAGTCTTTTATGCTTCTTGATTTAAAGAAAGCTGTGTTAAAGCTGTGGACAAACTTTAAAGTTCAAAAACAAGAGTAAAGAGAAAAAATAGTGTAAATATATAAATGACTAAGCAATGTAAATGTACTATGAACAATGTAAAAGACTGAATAAGGATATGATGAAGACAAAAACTTCTGATAGAATTAGGAACTTGCATGAGCAGAATGAAAAACCAAATTTCAGAAGACTAATGATAAAATATACTATCCATCTTCTGATAGAATACGAATATCTCAGGGTGAAGATTTTTTTTATTCTTTTTTATTTTTTTGACATGCACAATGTGAAAAGTTATTATAATTGACCATATGTAATTGTGTTTGTAAGAGTTTTATTTATTTATTTTTTGTCCTCAATTAGGGCAGGGAAAGGCTAAAATAGGACAGGGACAAGACAGGTTTTTGTTGATTGAAACAAATAAAATGTAATTTAAATAAGTAACATAGGTGCCATATTGCATTGTTGGTGAAGCAGTGAATTACTGAAAAATATTCTACAAAGCAATTTGGCAAAGGGAGTGGCAAGTTATTCATAAACTCCATAAACTCCATAGATTCCATAAACAACCAGATGTCTATAACAGAAACTTTTATTGCAGAGTAGAGCATATCAATTGTGGAATATCTAAAAAGAATTACAGTATATGAATATAATAGAATATGACTGTGTATAAGAAATGACAAACATGACAACTACAAAGAAGCATGTAAAGACTTAATATCCATTGAGACAAAGTGAAGTAAGGAGATCCAAGAAAACAGTATACATAGTGAGTATTTCAACAAAAATGGGAAAAAAAGGGCCTCCACAAATAATTGAAGAGTAATGTTAGGAAATTTTAAAGAACAATATTGTTTCCAAAGAAGAAATATGACACAACTTTGCTTGTTTGTGAAAGAGTGCAATCCATAGGTATAGAACATTATATGATGTTCAATTTTTTAATGATATTTTTCTCTTTTATAAATATTTGTTGGGTCATCTAGATAGTGCAGTAGATAGAGCATTGTCTCTGAAGTCAGGAGGACCTGAGTTGAGTTCAAATCTGTCCTCAGACACTTAACACTTATTAGTTATGTGATCCTAATTGCTTTGTAAAGGGAAAAAAATAAAAATATTTGTTATAAGTCTTTCTAGAAGTAGGGAACAGAAACAAAGGAAAATGTAGACAGTGAAAAAACAAAGTAGAAGAAAAATTTATTTTTGAAGAGAATAGTGCATCATTTTCCTCATAGTTATCATAGAGCAGATATATCTAGTCATGTCTCAGGAAAAGTTAGGCCAGCCTCTCTCCCCTCTTTTATCTTCTACTTGACATGGGAATTTCCTAGAGAAAGTGAGTTTTCTTGTCTGGATTCTTCTTTGCCTCATTGATGGGATCTTTTACCTGTTGCTCACTCCAGTTTTCAGTTTTTCATATACTTATTAAGCACTTGGGTCTGCTTTTTAAAAAAAGAAATCAGATTTACATAAAAGGGTACCGTAAGGAAGTAGAGAGGTCACTCATGGGACACCAGATGGAGTTGGTTCTCCACATAACCTTTCCAGCATATCATTTGCATCAAGGAACCAATGTTATTTAGAAACACTGACTGATGAAAATCAGAGAAACACACTAATCTGGAGAAAGACCAAGAATTCATTAAGCTCATTCTTTCTCCTTTAAGAAGTCTTCTCCAAATGGAGATATGCAGGATATAATGGAGACATCTAGATTCATTCAGACCTAGAAAAAATGATATAGAAACAGAGAAGGATAGCCTCATTGAACTTGAAAATCCTTGTGACCTTCACATTAAGCAGGGTGGCATGAGGGAACACAAAATGGAAGAGCAACTCCATTAGAACTGTGTTATACAAATTAAGTAGGTCCTGAGAGGGGCAGCAGCATTCACCAAAGATGACAGATGTTTGGTTTCTTAGTATACCTGAATTTTCCCTCACCAAATATGGGTTCTTAATCCTAGGGTAGCACTATAAACCATAATGACTACATAAGCCCACCCTATTAGAAAGCTGGGTTCCCCCCCCTAATGTGCTTGTGTAGGAGTCCCTTGTATTTATTCGTAAAGGTTAAAGTGTGTCTTGTATTCAATGTTTTGTGAGCTTCATTCCTTGCATGGAAGCCAAGATCCCTTTTAGGGGATGATATAAGCCAAATTCTGATGTTGTTCAGGAAAACCCTTGTGAAAGCATGAACTATAAAGTTATAATTATGAAGCACCCAAGAATGACCCTTATCAAAGTGAGCCCAAAGCTACCATTGCTTTGAACCATGTGTATAACACATAACAAATATCTATTTCAAGCCTCTCTTTATGTAAATGAGGAAACTGGCATTCAGAGAGGCTTGGCCAAAGTTTTACAGATTCTGGGTAGCAGAGCTCAGATCCCCCTTCAGATCTTCTGGTCCATGTTCTATGTTCTTTTGATTATACCATGCTATTTCTAGGTTGTGGTATGCTGGCCACAACCAAAGGGATAAAGTCTTTTGAAAGACATTAGCTGCTAAGCCACAGGCAAACAAAAGGCAAGTGCATGATCTTTATTTTACAAAGGAAATGTTCTCTGTCAGTTAGAAGTTATCAGAGGTCACCCCCACCTTTGCATCCAGTCATTCAGACACACCTGTGATTGGTGGTCCACTTATACCCCTGGACTAAATAAAACATTAACTCAAGCTCAGGTTTACATGTCATCCTTTTATTATTGATTTGTTGATCTCAGCCATCTGCCTGGATTTTAGACCTTTTGCCTCCTCTGATTTCTGAGACCTGCATATTTCTTTATCTATAATTGCCCATAAGGATTCTTCACCCTTGTCATTCTTAATGCTTGTCTTACTTGTTTGTTCTGACCTCTGCTAATTGTACTTGTGTCTGGCTCTCCTCTGGCTTGACATCTACCTGGTGAGTCTTGTTCTACTGCCCTCAGATGCCAGGTGTGATATTATCATCACAGTGTCAACTTGAGTTTCTAGTAAGTGGTAGCAGCCATATGGTAACATGAATCACAGAAAAGAAACACTGCCCAAATATGGGAATCTTCTTGCTCAACCATCAATAGCACAATAAGTTTTGCTTATACTTGCCTTTATGTTTTGTTACTCATGTTACACCTCACCTGGAATTGTCTTTCTGTTTTACTCATCCCACTTAAATTTGATCTACCCATCTTTCAAGACTAGTTAAAAAATTGAATTCTACCAGAAGATAGTTTGTGATGTTGTTTATTTATTTGGTGCTAAGAATGTGGAAAAGAAGTCAAATGAATAAACTTTTTTAAAAATTAACTTTATTTTTAATTTATGGAACAAAATAAGCATTTCCATAACATTATAATAAAAAAGAGTGCACAAGATGCAAATATATTTTGTACAATTTGCTTTTCTTCTTAAATATATAATAAAGCTACTGTGTAAATTTCTTTTTTTCTTTTTTCTTTCTTCCCTCCTTCCCTTACCACCCAAAGATGGTTACCATTAGAAACAGCCATCTATCATCTATCTATCCACATGTACACATACACATATATATGTACTATATATATATATATATATATATATATATATATATATATATATATATATATATACATATATAATTATACATACTTCTAAATTTCAGTTATTTTTTAGCAGATGAAGTCTTTCTTCATATGTCCTTTATATTTAATTTGGATATCTATAATGAAATGACTTATTTGCTCAAAACCTTTTTTTTTTTTTTTTTTTTTTTTTTTTTTTTCTGAGGCAATTGGGGTTAAGTGATTTGTCCAGGATCACACAATTAGGAAGTGTTAAATGTTGTTTAAATCAGATTTGAACTCAGATCCTCTTGACTTCAGGGCAGGTGCTTTATCCACTGGGACACCTAGCTGTTCCAAAGCCATTCTTAAAACAATTTTGCTGTTACTGTATAACAACAATTTTTTGGTTCTGTTCATTTCACTTTTCATTATTTTGTGCAAGTCTTTTCATATTTTTCTAATATTTTTAAAATGCCTACTGTATGTATGTATGTAAGATCCTGATCTATTAATCAAACATCATTTCCCTGATAAAGCTTACATTCCATTTTAGAATAGGTTATGGACACAAATAAGTATAGTGTTAGATAATTTGAGAATGAAGGGTGCATTGACAAATATCAAGGAAGTTTTCACAAAGGAGATGGCAACTGAGCTGTCTTGAAAAGAGACAAGGATTCTGATAAGGAGAGAGGATATTCTAGGTTTAGGGTATGGTCTTTGTGGGTAGTATATGTGAGTTGGAGATAGAGTAGAACAGGGGTGGAGAACATACAACCTGTAGGCTGTATAAGACCATGAATTCATTTGTTCTAGTCCTGCCAAGGCTACTAACTTCAGGCAACGATGTACTGAAAGCTGGCTGTGACAACTACCCACTGCTTGAGTTTTTTGTTTTGTTTTGTTTTGTTTTTCAGGCAATTGGGATTAAATGACTTGCCCAAGGTCACATAGCTAGGCAAAGTTAAGTTTTTGAGGTCGGGTTTGAACTCAGGACCTTCTGACTCCATGGCTGGTACTCTATTCACTGCACCATTTATCTGTCCCACTGCTTGAATTTTTAAATTGGTAATTTTGTTTGGCCTGTGAATGAGGTTATAAATATTCAAATGGCCCTGGCAGAAAAAAAAAGCTTCTCTTAGCCCTGAAGTTTGGAGAACTTCAGAATACCAGTTCATGAAAAGAGTAACATGAAATGAGGCCAGAAAAGTGAGTAGGTGCAAAATTGTGGAAGATCTTCAGTACTAGAGTCAAGATTTTGCATTTTATCCTCAAGGTAATAGTCACCAGAGTTCTTTTTGTTTTTGTTAATTTTTTTTTTGCAAGTGATAAAATGATCACACTTAGACCTTAAGAAATATATTCTGATTATTGTATAGTGGATGGCATAGAGAATGAAGAAGCTAGAAGCAGCAAAACACATTAGGAGACTCTTTTATACCACTTCATGTAATGAGATCCTGACTTATGGGGCTAGATAAGTAGTCATGAAAATGGTAGAGATAAGAAAGATATGGAAGTTAAATTGACAAAACTTGACAGCTTGATATGAATGTGGCCAGTGGTGGAGGCCAGAAAAGAGTGAGAATGAAGAATTAAGAATGAATCAGTGGAAAAGAATTTGGGTGACTAGGAAGATGGTAGTACCATCAACAGAAAGAGAGACACTTGGAGGAAAGGGGAAAGGAGAAGCAGAAGAAAAATTTTTTGATCATGATGAATTTGAGGCACCATAAGGACATCCAGGCTATAATCAATAGTAGGTTGATATGACAGGAGATCTGAGGAAAAAGGCTGGGGCTGAATATAAAAAAAAATTGTGAGTTTTTTGAGTACAGTTAAAAGTGGAATTCCTTGGAGCTAGTACGATTACTAAAATACAGAAAATAGGGAGATAAAAGAAGGCCTAGAATAGATTTTTGGGAAAGAAGAGAATTTTAACAGAACAAAGAAGATAAGGAGAAAAACATGTCAGAGTAGAGGATGGCTTGATTTAAATCAAAGATAAAAAGAAGATGAAAGAGAAACAGGAGAAAGGGATGGTCCATAATTACTTATCAAGCTCTTATTGAGCAATTGCTATGTGCCAGGCTCTATGCCAAGTAGTAGAGATTCAAAGAAGTATAAAAACATGGTTCCTGTCCTCAAGAAAAATCATATTCTAATGGGAGAGAATAATTGTTACATTCCTTTGCAATTGGTTTGTGAATTTTTCTCAGTCATTATATGCCCTTGATTTCTTTTTTATATTGATAACAAAAATTATCTTCTCAGACTCTTAGCTTACTGATTCCTCAATCCCATTCATTTCATTTAGACAATCCTCAAATCTTGTATCTATACTATCTATCCAATTTCTCTCATACATTTTCCTTTCTTTCCACTTTTATTGCCATTACCCCAATTTAAATCTTCTCTTTCTAATTGATCTCCTTGCCTTAAGTCTCTTCCCACTTTATTCTGTCCTTTGTTCAGGGCTAACCTTATTCAATAAAGTTCAATGTCTCATTATTCTCAAATATACAGTCCTTATTTGGCATTTCAAGCTCTTTTTAACTTGTCTTCTTCTACTTCTCTAGTTTTCTTAAACTTGATTCTTTTTCACCATATAATCAATCAACATCAACCTATTTGCTATTCTTTACACATGATAGCCCATGACAAATCTATGTGTCTTTTCACAGGCTACAAGAAAGTTTATCTCCCCCTTACTTCTACCTCTTACCTTACACAACTTCAATACTCAATTCAAATCTCATCTTTGACAGAAAGTATCTTTCAATCCTTTCAATTACTGGTACTCTCCTCTTTAAGGTTACTTTCTAACAATTCTATATGTATCATGTTCTTATTTAGTTACATTTTGTCTCCCCCATTAGAATGTGATTTCCCTGTGGGCAGAAACCATGTTTTGGCACTTAATTCATGCTCAACAAATAAATAGAAGAATGCAAATATTCTGGTGGCACAAGGCACAATGAATTGAAATTGGTCAGAATGAGAGATGCTAAGAATATAGAGCTAATAGAGGTTTGGGGTCTGAGAGTGGGAAGGAGAATTAAATGTCCTCCTGAAAACTCCTTAACCATTTCTTTTCTGGTTCTTTCAAATCATTTTGCTTATTTTTTGCTCCTCAGAAGCCCTTCTTTTTCTAAGACTGCTGCTCAAAGTCCTTACTTTGAATCTGTTTCAGACTTCTACTTTTCTGCTTCTGATTCCCTTTATATGGAGAAGATAATGATCCTTGATCTGTCCTGTTAAAAATGAAATTTGTCAATTGTCTTATACTAAAAAACTCAATTGTCTTTGTTCATTCAAAGTCAGAAATTTAATTTTGTCCTTTATGTCTACTTGGAGCACTGTGATGTAGATAAAAGAAAACCACCCTCAGAGTCAGTAACATCTGAGTTCAAGTTCTCATCTTTGCCATATCCTGACATCATGACTCTGAGCACTTAACTTTTTACTACCTAAGGAGCCCCTGAAATCCCAAAGACTTTCAGAGCCAGTTACTTAGTTTGTGCTAGTAGAAGATATTTCCTTAATGCTACTTTCCTCAAACAGTGAAGTTAGGATTCTGGGCAAAATGCCTATCAGAAGTATTTATCATGTATAAAGGTCAAAACAACAAACTAATTTGTATTTGGTTCAAAGATATTTGGAAAAATTATTAATCCCCTTGCATTTTAGATTTAGTGATTTTATTCTCAAGGTGACTGGTAATATTTAGAAATGGAGCTGTAGGGATTAAGAGCAACACTGCAGTCATTGCTGGAAGGCAACAAAGTCTAGGAAGAAAAGAGAGGAATATCAGTAACGGGATGTCTTGTAGCAGAGTTCATTCTGGCAGCTCTCTCTGTTAGAATGGTGGAACCTGACATTTTGCTTTTTAATCTGCTGGCCAAAAATTGAAGGTAAAGAAGTATAGCTTTAGGGCTTGAAACCAGGTCAAGTGAAAATTAAGTACCTTATGTGCCAGGCACTGTACTGTGCTGCACATGAGCATACAGGAAAGGTTAAAAAAAAAAAAAAAAAACTGCCCCTACTCTAAAGGGATTTATAATCACAAAAATTCAAAAAGATTGCATACATTTGAATATGTATATATGTGTATATGCATATAAAATAGATACAGAATGAATTGGAAGTAATCCCAGAAGGTAGTTGCTACCCTAGTACTGGAGCAGTTTGAGAAAGACTTCCTATATAAGGTAGATTTTAACTAAGACTTGAAGAAATCTAGGGAAGCCAGGAGGTGAAAGGGAAGGAGAGAATTTTAGGCTTACTGGATAATCAGAAGAGATGGGAGCGATAGTGTTTGGGGTGGGGAATAATAAGTAGACCATAGTCACAGATATTACCTAGTACAACCTATTTATTTATTTATTTGTGAGTGAGAGGGAAGAGAGAGATAGGCACAAACACATACACTCTCTGAGAGAGAGAGAGAGAGAGAGAGAGAGAGAGAGAGAGAGAGAGAGAGAGAGAGAGAGAGAGAGTCAGATTCTGAAACGGTTTGTTTTTTCCTTCTCCAGCTCATTTTACAGATGAGAATAATGAAGCAAATAAGGTTAAGAAACTTGCCCAGAATCTTGCAATTAGTAAGTATCTGAGGTAGGATTTGAACTCAAATTTTTATGATTCCAGTCTCAGTAATCTATCCACTGCCCCTATCCTGGCAGTACCAGGATTCAAATCCAAATCTGTTGACTCCAAATTCAATGTTCCCCTTCCACTGGGTGTGTGCCACATATATTCATGCACATATTACTCTGTTTCACCACAACCCAAGAATTCAGAGATGGTCTGCAGGAGACTAATAACATAGTTATATATTTTTTTAGTGTCAATCATTTGATTTTGTTGTCTGTCCAAGCCAAAATTCACTCCCAAGTGACTTAGTTTAGTTCTGCTGTTATTTTTCTAAGACTTTTTTAGTTTCCTGAGGAACAGTGAGAAAACTTCAACAATATTAAAATCTTACTCCCTGACAACCTGCCTATGGGGAAGTTCTTGACAATCCACATCCTGAAGTGTGACAACAAAGGCAAATAATTTAATCTCCTTTTGTCTAATTAAAATGAGGACACAACAGATTCCATTGACTAGAAATCACTTTGGACATGGTGATTGAATTCTGCTAAAAAGTAGATTGATTTAGTAGAAGAGTTAGCTAAACAAACAAACAAAAACCTAAATCTAACCCAATAAAACCAAAAGAACTTCCAACAACTTAAACATTATTCTTGTCACGATCTATGTTACAGTACTATATAATCTTGAGGTTTAGTAAAAGGAGACATTGCATGTAAATCAATGGTTTATGGAATTTTAGATGCTTGCCTTGCAATATGTAGGGAGAAGTTTCTGATCCCATGACCAATAAATTTTCTTCAGAGACAGACTACCAGTCAATCAGGGAGGCAAAGGAATGTAAACAGCCTTACTTGGGTCTCAAATTTCTATTATTCTTTTTTTGGAATCTAGTGAATGAATAGGGCTTTCCTACAGTAGCAACTGTGATTTTTTGGCTTATCCATGGTCTCTCAGGGTGTTTGTGTGGATGATAGCTACTACTTGGTATACTTAAAGTAATAACTAAAAAGATACCATTCCTGAGATGGACTGTCAAATATCAATCCACTTTCCAAAACTGTGACTTCCCAAATCAAAACATTTTTCTATGGTTACCACTGAAATTTGATCTGTGGCATTTATTATCTGTGTAATCTTAGACATGCCACTTAACCTCGATGTGCCTCAGTTTCCTCAAAAGTAAATGAGCATCACAATAATGCTGGCCTCAGGGTTGTTTTGAGGGACATATGAGATCATATTTATAAAGCACTTAGAATTATTAGCTGTAGTATAATAGGCACTTAATACCTGTTTCCTTCTGCCTCACCTTGATTGGTTAAGGATTGTCTTGATCTATTAGAATATAAATTCCTTGGGATTGAGGTTTGTCTTACTTAGGGTTTTTGTAATATAGTTTAGCTCTGTATATGACACATAGAAAATATTTAATACATGCTGTTTCATTCATTCATAGCATAGACACACCAAATTGTTAACACAATCATGATTAATTAAAACACCCAATAATGCATATATATATGTATATATATATATACACACACACACACACACACACACACACACACACACACACACACACACACATATATATATATATATATATATATATGTATGTATAAATAAAACTTCTGATTTCCCTGACAGGATGCCTTGTCCTTTCCCAATTAGAATTGAGGATAGGAACTTTTTTCTTTTTTGTTTTTGCATCAACAATGCAAATAGTTAACATGATCTATGCTGTTTCATTGATCCAGTCATGTGTTCTATTTCTTTATCCAAACAATCATTCAAAGGGTAGGGGTAGGGGTGAGAGTGACAAGCACAAAATATCTGAAAGACCTTAATCAGTCATGACTAATCAAAACCCTTAGTTCTGGCATATAAATGCTTCCTCCCACCTCTCCAAACAGGAAATGATGATCTGAACATGAGAAATTTATTTTTAAATTGAAAAAAAGGTGTAACTTTATTTTCCCCCTATTGTTTTTTAAAGTTGATTTTGTGTGGTTTTATGAACAGTTAAATTTAACAGTGAAATCATGAATAATGTATAAAAAGATCTTTATAACCTTTAATGTGTGTTATACAGAAACCTATTATTATTCTTATTTTCCTTATTACCTACATTGCAAGTATATCACTATAAATGCTCCTTTAATAAATGACTCAAATAATGTCTCTCTCACAACAGTGAGACAAGTTAAATTTCCATAGATCATGAGGCACTATTTTGTTCATAGTTAAGACCTCCTAACAAGTTTATTTGATAAAAGGGAAAAAGAATGGAAAATAAAGGATTAAAACTGACTTCAAAAACATAATACAACAAAGAAACATCAATCATAACAAGGAAAGAGTATACCCATCCCTACATGAAAGGTGAACACACAGTCATAAATATTCACAGGAGGTGAAAGTCCAGGGGTGATGTCATATCAACAGCTAACTGGACAGGGATTGTTCTCATAGAGTGTCCACATGAACAATTGATTTCAATCTTATGGGTTAAACTCTACCATTTGATGTTTACTCGAATTTCCTGGGGGCTAGTGATAACCCCTTGTAGAGCTCCCAGAAGGAAAATTCTTTCCTAAGCATAGTAGTCATTCCATATCATACCTGTCTTTTTTAGTATCTGATATTCTATGAAATATTCAAGATGATTTATCTTAATCCTATTTCAATTGATGTGGCACTTTTTAAAATATTTATTCTGAGTGTTATTAATATTTTCGGAAATCTGTCACTTCTTTCCCTTTTAAATATGAGATTTTAAAAGGTCTATTGAATTTAAATGTATGAATTTATTTTATCTTAGAGTTTTCCTACAAAGAAAGAGAAGTAGATCATATGTAGCTTAATAATTGGCAAAGCTTCATTCCTCACTGAACAATTGAAACTGTATATACATTTTTATTGATACTTTTTGTCATTTTACATCACCAACATTTCCCCCATTATCCCTCTCCACTCTATCCCAGACAGCAGCTCTCATAAAATATATGATATTTTATGGGACTGTCTTTATATTTCTTCTTTCAAGACATTCTTGTTTTTTGTAATTTTTCAACATTCATTTTTGGATTGCTTTTTAATTATTTTTTCCATTTGCATTATTATAGTTGTGTTATCATTATTTATATATATATACATACACATATGTATTTATATATATTTAATACATACATACATAGTATAGTTTTTTTGTTTTCGCTTCATTCTGTATTAAGTAGGATAAATTTTCTCATGCTTCTCTGTATTCATCATATTCCTTTTTTTTTTGTCTTACAAATAGTAAAATGACAATTTCAATACATACACGAATATCCATGCACCCACACACCCACATACCCATCTCCCCACCCCCCCACACACAACCTAGGGTTGTTGTGAAGCTCAAATTAGGTAATATTTGTAAAGTGCCTCACAAACCTCAAAGTGTTATATAATTGCTGGATATTAATATGATTGTTATTCATGGTTGGCAAATCTGTGAGTCAGTTTAACAGTTCTATGAAAGAATTTGCATGTAAAAAAAAGTGGCTAATTATTTTATAACTCATCAACTGAACATTTTCTACTCATATAATTATATCCTTAGGGGATTCTTGACAGAAATTAAAGGTTCTTGGTCAAAAATATTATAGGACCCTTATTTTTGATAAGAATAAGTTGGAATCAAAATATATGCTCAATGATTGAAGGCTAGCTGAACTAATTATGTTCTAGGAATGTAATACAATATCACTGAGCTATGAGGAATGAAAAAATATGAAGAATTATGAATACAAGTAGTCTTTTATGAAGTTATTCAGAGTGAAGAAAGCATAGTCCAAAATATAATATACACATTATCTACATGGAGGAACAATGACAATTTGGTCAAATATAAAGATATATATATATATTAGTACTACATTTTTTAATTTGAAGGATACATCCCTGCTTTTTTATTATTGTTAACACAGAAATTATTTTTAAAAGTTTTAGGGTAATATACTCTATAAGGGTCTACTTGAGTGATTATTGGAAAACTGAGAAGTGCTGCTTATTTTAAAACAAAACATTAATAAATTAAAAAGAAAATCAAAGTAGACTAATCATTGTCATTTCGGTTAGGTATTAGACAAAATCTCAGATGATGTTATGCTATTTTATTTTATTATTTTTTGCTTGACAATTTGAATTCAATTAAATCTTTTTTAAAAGATATATTCTAGATAAATTTTACATTGATCATCTTTAATTTTTTAATTTTAATTTTTAAAATTTTCAATAGTATTTTATTGGGAATGCATGTAAAAATCTCTAAAAATATTTGTTTTTTACTGTTTTTAAAAACCTGATTAAGTGAAGAATCAATTTAAGTGAGTTTATTATAAAGAACAATACTTTCAGTTAGAAGACTAGGAGTTGAAATGTAGCTCTTTCCAAAAGCTACATGCAAGGGAAACCTTGTCCAAGCCCCACTTGCTGGGGCCCCATTTTTCCATATGTAAAATGAAGGAGATAGACTAGATAATGAATAGAGGGCTAGGGCTAGGCCTGGAGTCAGGACAGCTTGAATTAAAAAATCTGACCTCAGACACTCTTTAATTCTATTTGCCTCAGTTTTCTCATCTGTAAAATGAACGAGAGGAGGAAAGGAGGAAATGGCAAATCATTATAGTATCTATGCCAAGGAAACCCCAAATGGGCTCATGAAGATGAGCTGAACAAATACTGAACAAAAACAACAAAAGACTGCATAATGAATTATAATAGCCTTCTTTCTAGCTCTAAATGTCATAAGTCCATAATATGTGTGTATACATATACATATGTATACACACAGAGACTCTGAAAATCAGGGATTGAGGCATTCCTTCAAAATAACAGTTACTTATTTAACAAAGGTTAGTTTAGTATAACTTTTTTGCTTATAAAGTGGCTTTTCCTCTAGTTAATCACCAGGGAATAAAATTGCAGAATTTAGGGCTTGATATATAGGAGATATAAGCCTTCTTCCCTATTTTTGTGAATTTATTATGTAGTTGTATGTATATGTGTGGTTTGCTTTTGATACAATTTGCTACAAATTCTAGGACTAATCTTGAGTAGCCGCCCTAAGAATGTGGTCTTTTAGACAACACAGAGGGTTTCAAGTCAGGAAATAATGTTTATATTCTGGGGTTTTCCATATTGTCCTGGGACACTGAACAAGTTACTCAAACTCTCTTTGCCTTTTTCCCCATTTGGAAAATGAATCAAATAGTGACAAGCTCAGCCCACTTGCTAATGCCACTTGTAAAAGTCTAGTTACTAAGAATTCTCATATCTGAATCCCAGCTCTCATGGAGAAAATGGGAAGTCCTTGATTAGTATCCAAATGTCAACTTTAGCCATTTTTTTTGTGGCTAGAATTTGCAAAGCAATAATGTTATATTACTTCACTAACCTGGATTTAGCAGCCCATGATGACCACAATGAGCACATGCCTAAAAAACAGACTTTTCTTTTCCAGAGGGCTTGCTGCCATTGTTCTGGGCCACCAGATATGTAGATTATTGTTCAGCTTCTCCCCCCTTCCCATTTTTTGGTCTGGTCTCATCAGATACGCATTCCAAGAAATTACCTCAAGATTTGTTTCACCATTAAAGTGACATTCTCAGCTGTGCTCCAATCAACTGGATAAAAGAGAATACCTCAGAGGTTGTTTCTGGTTGACTATCACCTTTCAAAGTATGTATATGTGTGAGAGAGCCCTCATCCTTCTTAAACTATTGTTAGAAATAACTAATGATGTATTATAAAATGCCTGGCATGCCAAAGGGCTCCAAAACTCTTTTGCGACTGCATATATAAACAGGAATTACTTCACCCACCATTGAAATGCAGCCACCTCTTGGCTGAAATGTGACAGCTGTTTAACAATGCATAGCAACATTCCAAAACAATTGAGCCCTGGATCTGAGATCCAAATGAAATCACCTGGGAAATTTCTTTGGCCTCCTTGTGTGGTAAGAGAGCTTTCATAATCACCAAAGGTCAGAACATCAGCTTTATGTCTAAGTATGAAAGCCCTCTCCATTATGGTTTAGTCCTGACTCAATGCCACCTCTTAAATCATAAGTATCATGAACTGAAATATCCTATATATTCAGGTTAGGTTTTCCTCTAGATCCCATAGGCCAGTCAGGATAGTATGCAAGTCAAATGTTGCATGGGATATTTAGCACCTTGAACCTTTTAAATATATTTGGAACTTAGTGGTCTGACTCTGGAATATGACTTTGGGTATTAGAACACAATAATTCATTGGATTCTTTTATCACAATGAAAAGTGTGGAAGCATTAAATGAATTACCTTCCATTTCCAAACTTGGGGGCTTTTTAGTATGGAATCAATCCTCCAACAAAGTCCCAGTTGTAACAACAACAACAAAAAAAACTCCCACAAAATAGGAGTTGGAAGAATGACCCTTTACTGATGAAAGTCTCATGAAGCAGATTTTTCTCACACAAGAGAGATGATCAAAAATAATGGGTGATTACATTTTTGAATAGATGGAAAATAAAAAAAATGTGTATATGTGCATGGTAAAGAGACAATGTTCTGAAAGGTCAATCTTTTATGAATGAATAAGTAAAGCATTTATTAAGTACTTATTATGTTCAAAGAAATGTGCCAAATTCTGGGTACACACATGGAAAAGTAACAGTTCTGTTTTTAAGGGGCTCAAATTCTAATGGAAGAGACTTCACATAAAGTCTTAGTTGTAAATGAGATGAAACAGTCCTGTGATTCTCCAGATGCTGTGACAAAGCAGATATTAAATTCCACTTTTTAAAATGACATTTTCATGTATAAAAATCACATCAGTTTCCAATGTGGACCTATTTGACAGTGTCAAAGACTTTTATTAGAATTTTTTTTCCTGTGATATATGTGACTTTAGCATCTTCAGGCACAGTTGTTAAATTCCATCTCCCTGAGGATTGCTTTCCAAGATGATGGCTGAAAGCACTGGCCTGGAAGCATTGATATTGTCAGGCTTCTTGTTTTCAGGACCAAAGGCTGTCTCCACTGGACTATGAAAAGAGATGGTGGTCAGATTGGTGGTAGTGGTTTGACTCTGTTGTATGTTGCTCCCTGACTCTCCAATCAGGATGTTTTGTTACTTGAGTCAAACTGGATTGCTAGCCTGTGAGTAGCAATTGGTTGGCAGTTGTTAGTGATGGCTGGCCCCCTTTTTACAGGATCTGTCTTCCCAGAAGATACCTGTGAGAATTAGGGTGAAAGCAGGTTGATATTCTAGGGCATGCTCTCACTGTCAGAGCTCCTGGACTTATCTGTTTACTTGCTGTTTTGGTTATGTTTTGGATAATACAATGGTGTATGGAAAATAAGGAAGAAATATTTTCAGTTAGTTAGATCTTATAGCTGTGTAACCAGGAACAAGTCACTTAAGCTTTCTGATTCTCTCCAAAATTATAACTATTATTATAAGCTAGCATTTATATATCCCCTACTATGTATCAGTAACTGAGCTAAATGCTTGACAAATATTATCACATTTGATCTTCACAACCTGTAGAAGGAAATGATATTATTATTTTCATTTTACAGTTGAGGAAACTGAGTTAACAGAGTTTAAGTGGCTTGTCCAAAATAACACAGCTACTGCATGCCTAAGTTGGATCTGAATTCAGGTCTTTCTAACTTCAGGCCCATTGCTTTCTTTACACTGTCATCCAAGTACTTCAAATGAGAATAATAACGCTGGCAGGGCCTCTCTCAAAACCTTGTTGGGTGAAAAGCTTTTGCTAACTTTGAAGTGCTCTATGAAAGTAGCTGATTGTCATGCTGGCAATAGTCACTTTTATTTTCTTTCTCTTTAAGAAACCACAGAACATAGTGAAGTAGAAAAGGCTTAGAATTCAGAATCAAATGGCTTCTGTTCATTTAAGTGAATGGTTTATGTGTATAAAGCTCTGATCTTTTTGTCTTTCCTAACATTAGCCAATGAACTACCTCCTTGAGTCACTGCCCTGATACATTACCTGCACTTTCTCTTCCTATCCTGTAATCATGCCATGGGTTCTAATTCTGCATAGGAAGCACTGTGTCTTGTAATTAGCACTTAAGTCAATATTGACTTTTTAAATTCCTGATATAGTTCACCATAGACAAAAGACATATCACCAAGGACACATACATTTATATGCTGCCTCTGCTAACAATAATAGCTGATGTTTCTGTGCTACTTTACATGCATTATCTTGTGTGATCACACATTAATCTCACCACAATCCTGAGACAAATGTTAGACTTACCATATTCACTTTGGTGGGATTCCATGGCAGGATTTGAACCCAGGTTTTCATGACTTCTACTTTGCATTGCCTACATATTTGTGTGGCTTTGGTCAACATCCTTTATCTCTGAGGTCCTCAGGTTTTTTTTTTTTTCTTTTTTTTATCTATAAAAAGAAGGCTTGGATTCTATGAAGAAGCATGCATGTATTAAGCAATCACTATTGTAAGGCTCTGCTTCATCTTCTGGAGATGTGATTTTTTTTAAGTCTCTGTCCTCTAGGAACTTTCATTCAACAAGATTGAAACATGAAAACAAGTAAGAAATACAAAGTACCAGTAGGAAAACAAAGAGACCTTTAAGAACTGGGGTGAACCAGGTTTGCTTTGAAGGGAGTTAGGAAACATGAGTTGAAAGTGAGGAGGAAGTGCATTTCACATAGAGGGTCAATCTGTTTAATTTGGCTAGATTATTGAGTACATAGTGGAAATAATGTGAAATAAAATAGGCTGAAACAAAATTGTGAATGGATTTAAGAGATCCCTTCTAACTTTGATTCACATTTTTCTATTAGAAGACTGTCCTGAGAAGTCTAAGAATAAGAATATGTTCTGTGAGAAATTTCATGAATGTAAGGTTGGTCTGCTTTAGAGCACCTACTATGTTGTTCATATGCCATGATCTTGTCTAGAGCATTGGAAACAAGATTTATGTCTGCTATGTTCTATACAACAATCAGGCAACACGGGAATTTGTTCAGGTTTCCTGGTGGTAGTTGTGTAACCCTATATAATGATAGTTAAATGGACTTCCCCCACCCCCACTCTGCTCCCAGCATTCAAACAAACAGATCTCAGAACTACACACAAAAATAACATACTTCTATTTAGTGCTTATTAAAATGAATAGGTCTTTCATGTTGTGTTTGTTTTCACACCAAATTCAGGGACACTGTTTCCTTAAACAGTCAAGTATAGTCTTGACTTTTCAGTGTCTTTTCACCTTCTTCCACTTAAACTATGCCCCTGAACCATTTTAGAGTTTAAAAGGGTTTTTTAAGTGATTATAAATTTTAAGCAAACCAACAGCAGAAAAGATTTGTTTTCAGATGAGTTATGAAGATTGATGGAGAGTGTGAGGTGGTGAGAGAGAAGAGGGGCTGATGGTTAACATTTGTAAGTGAATGAAATCATTCTTGGGAGGATTAAACTTACCTCCTCCCAGCTGCCAGGAAGTGATAGAGGTTGCTAAG
The DNA here is from genome assembly GCF_048593235.1 of Sminthopsis crassicaudata. Classification (NCBI taxonomy): domain Eukaryota; kingdom Metazoa; phylum Chordata; class Mammalia; order Dasyuromorphia; family Dasyuridae; genus Sminthopsis; species Sminthopsis crassicaudata. Next base: position 485,399,085 of record NC_133619.1, on the reverse strand, counting down.
AGAAGACATAATGCTTTGAAAATCTCTACAAAACCTCCAAAGAATATCTTAAGATGGAGTAATATGACTTCATATGGTTTGGTATTGTAGCAATGTAGCAAAATGTCATGCCATTCAGTTCAATACAATTTAACAAAGCAATTATTAAGCATCTAACTGTGTGCAAAGCCCTTTTCTACATGAAATATATGGAAAGAAAAAAACAAAACAAAAGCATAATACATCTCTCTCTATGCCATATTCTCTGGAATTCCCATTGCTATTACAATTTAGATATCATGCTGTTCCAAATTTTTGGTGCTTTATGAAGACTCAGACCTTCCCTATATATGGGCATATTTTTATATGATATGTGACATGGGTATAAGTTATTTGTGCTTTTGGGGGGAAACCACATGATATTTGGGACACTGTATAGCACAAACAGTGTATAATAGTATAAACAGTCAATAGTGGATAGAGTGTTACTCTATAAGCTTGTTGAAAAAGCCTATTCATCCTTATTAATTAATTGTAATATTTAATTGCAGATTAAGCAAGTGTAATATTTAATTTTCTTACTAGATGGCCCTATACCTAGGCTACAATCCCAGAGAACTTGTCAAGGTCTCTGGGACACATGCACAAAATATCCTTTTTATGACCATGCATTAGTCTCTTACACTGCCAAAAGAAGTGGCTTCACATGGCTGAGCAAGAAAGAAATCATTCCTAGTTGATTTCTGAATTGTAACCTGGAAGTTAGTAGAAAATATTGCTCAGGATCATTAAAATAGGAAAATTTATAGCCTTAAGGCCATTACTCTACAACTGGAAAATTCTCTAGATCAGTCTCAACCTTTTATATTTATATTAAAAAGGTTATTATTTTTCTGTTACCACATATTTCATTTAATATAGAAAAGATGCAAGGGAAAAAGTTTCAGCATACTACATTGGTGTTTTGCCCAGTCACATCCTGGAAAATTTCCCCATATCTATAGGTTACAGAAAGGGAATTGGTACTAGTTTCCAGGACCAACTGGAATGACCAACACAATGAAAATAATGGAGAAATTAGGTTGAGTACTAGAAGCTTGATTAATTTCCCAGTCTTTTCATTTATTGATGTTTTTAGAGGTTGCCTATCTTTGACATTAAGTTTGAATTTGTCCTGCCATATCAGTTCCTGATTGGATTCTTTCTGGGCCTTGACATTCTAAACACAGTCTCTTTTCTAGTTCCTGGTATGATCTTGTTTCCAATTACCATTTGAAGTGTAAGAAAGGTAAATTGAATATATTCCCATTTTTGTCCTCCAAAAATTCTCAGTCCCAAGCTGTTGTTATTGGGTTTTTCCTCCTTCATTTTTGTAGAGGATCAAAAACATCATGGGATGATGTCTTGACGTTTGTGAGAATTGGATTTAAATGAGGCAGAATTACAGAGTCATCATTATTAGCCCATCTCTTTCCAGAACCAAAAAATCCAGCAGAAAGACAAAAGTTAAGATGACTAGAGAAAACCAAAAATACAGTGGATGCAATATCTAACCAAGCTCTCATTCTTCATAATGCTTGCTTCACCACGTTTATGGTTCTTGGAATAAATTGCTCTCATCGGCCCATTTCACCAGAGGAAGCATTCACATGCTTGAGGTAGACAGGTTTGAGGCCTATCAGTTATCCTCAGTATGGTTTATCCCATCTTCCAAGACAATTTTACCAGTGCTACAGCTTCTTGGACTCACAGGTAAGAGTTGAGTGTTAGTTAGACACCAAAAGTGGATAAGCAGCCTTGAAGAGGGCTCTTCAAGCTCTCACACTAGAGGCACTAGAACATGAAAATCCCATATCCCCTTACTGTCAAGCCCCAAAGGCTCAAAGCCTACAGCTTCTCTCTTCCTCTCCTTCCCCTGCCCCCCATACAAGGTATTTTTCAAGGGCAAAGCAAGGAAAGGGAGAATGTGTACCTCTATTCTCACCACAATATCTGTAATACACTCTTAGGTTTTTCAAAATTGGTAATGTGGGGGAGGGAAGGGTCAATAAAATGGGGCTATATTGTCAGTGCTCTATTTATACTTCTTGTGTTTTTCAAACTACCACATTATGCTCTACAGCCCCTGGTGGAGAGAAGTGGGGGGTGGAGTGGGGAAAGGCAATTTAGGAAGAGATATAATAAGCAAGCCTCATATTTAAGTGTTATTTCTTGTAAGATTATTTCTACTGTAAGGCAGTGGAATATAACAATATAATTGTGAAAAAAAGGACCTATTCTTTTAATGTCTATAAATGGTAAAACCTTAATGTTTTATTGTTTCTGTTATCTGTTTTTTACATTCTATAATTTCATCAAGTAGTTTGTAAAGATTTAATTTATTGGGACAGCTAGGTGGTAAAGTAGATAGAGCACTAGCCCTGAAGTCAGGAGGACCTAAGTTAAAATCTGGTATCAGACACTTAACATTTCCTGGCTGTGTGACCCTGGGTATATCACTTAACTCCAATTGCCTCAGGGAAAAAAAAAAAAGATTGAATTTATCAGAGTCCCTTGTTCTATGACCTATGCATGGGCTTGCTTTTTAAAGAAGGCTAAGTCAGGATCTAACTCAGTCATGAAAAAGCTAGAAAGTTTAATTATCCTAAAAACCTCTTTAGTCAATCCATCCCTTTCTTTAAAAACCTTCAGTGTCCATGGGAAAAGGACTATATTTAAACCCTCAAAATATGATTTCAAAAGGTCTTTGCTAACAAGTCTCTTGTACATGGACTTTTTGAACTGATCAAACTGGTTCATTCCTTGTCTACTTCATGAACAGTCTTCAAGATTTCCTTCCTCTACATTATGGCTTACACCATTCCCTTTACTTGTTATTTCTCTGCTTTGCTGTTAAAGCCCTTCATTGTGGTTCATGAATCTTCCCTGTTTTCTGGAGTATCCTGTATTTTAAAATTACCATCTTTCCTCTATATGAACTATAGAAAAAAGGTTCTAGCTTTTTGATTGGACAATGTCTCAGAAGAAGCTTGAAGAAAAAAAGAGATATATTATCTAGGATCAAGGCAACACCAAAGTAAAGATGACAGAACTGAGTTTATTGCTGATTAGAAACTGTCTTGAATATTTATTATTTAATCTTTCAAGAAGACATTTTACAGAACTTTTACAGCTTTGTAGGACCTTCCAGAGCTTTTTTTGAGCAAAATATTTGAGAACCTAGAGTCACATCTACACTAAGGAAGGATTTTTTAAAAATTAATAATTTTTTATTATATATATATATATATATTTATAATATTATCCCTTGTATTCATTTTTCCAAATTATCCCCCCCTCCCTCTATTCCCTCCCCCCGATGACAGGCAATCCCATACATTTTACATGTGTTACAATATAACCTAGATACAATACATGTGTGTGAATACCATTTTCTTGTTGCACAATAAGCATTAGATTCCGAAGGTACATGTAACCTGGGCAGACAGATATTAGTGCTAACAATTTACATTCACTTCCCAGTGTTTCTTCTCTGGGTGTAGCTACCTCTGTCCATCATTGATCAACTGGAAGTGAGTTGGCTTTTCTTTATGTTGAAGATTTCCACTTCCATCAGAATACATCCTCATACAGTATTGTTGTTGAAGTGTACAGTGATCTTCTGGTTCTGCTCATTTCACTCAGCAACAGTTGATTTAAGTCTCTCCAAGCCTCTCTGTATTCCTCCTGCTGGTCATTTCTTACAGAGCAATAATATTCCATAACCTTCATATACCATAATTTACCCAACCATTCTCCAATTGATGGGCATCCATTCGATTTCCAGTTTCTAGCTACAACAAAAAGAGCTGCCACAAACATTTTGGCACATATATGTCTCTTTCCGCTCTTTAGTATTTCTTTGGGATATAAGCCCAGTAGTAGCACTGCTGGGTCAAAGGGTATGCACAGTTTGATAACTTTTTGGGCATAGTTCCAAATTGCTCTCCAGAATGGCTGGATTCTTTCACAACTCCACCAGCAATGTATTAGTGTCCCAGTTTTCCCACATCCCCTTCAACATTCATCATTATTTGTTCCTGTCATCTTAGCCTATCTGACAGGTGTGTAGTGGTATCTCAGAGTTGTCTTAATTTGCATTTCTCTAATCAGTAGTGATTTGGAACACTCTTTCATGTGAGTGGATATAGTTTCAATTTCTTCATCTGAGAATTGTCTGTTCATATCCTTTGACCATTTATCAATTGGAGAATGGTTCGGTTTCTTATAAATTAGGGTCAGTTCTCTATATATTTTGGAAATGAGACCTTGGTCAGAACCTTTGCTTTTAAAAATATTTTCCCAGTTACTTCCCTTCTAATCTTGTTTGCATTAGTATTATTTGTACAGAAACTTTTTAGTTTTATGTAATCAAAATCTTCTATTTTGTGATTAATAATGATCTCTAGTTCTCCTCTGGTCATAAATTCCTTCCTCCTCCACAAGTCTGAGAGGTAGACTATCCTCTCTTACTCTAATCTATTTATTATCTCCCTCTTTATGCCTAAATCATGGACCCATTTTGATCTTATCTTGGTATATGGTGTTAAGTGTGGATCCATATCTAATTTCTGCCATATTAATTTCCAGTTTTCCCAACAGTTTTTCTAAATAATGAATTTTTGTCACTAATGTTGGTATCTTTGGGTTTGTCAAAGATTAGATTGCTATAGATGTACCCTTTTTTGTCCTCTGTATCTAATCTGTTCCACTGATCTACCGGTCTATTTCTTAGCCAATACCAAATGGTTTTGGTGACCGCTGCTATATAATATAGCTTTAGATCAGGTACACTTAGACCACCTTCCTCTGAGTTTTTTTTTCATTAGTTCCCTTGCAATTCTTGATCTTTTATTCTTCCATATGAATTTTGTTGTTATTTTTTCTAGGTCATTGAAATAGTTTCTTGGGAGTCTGATTGGTATAGCACTAAATAAATAGATTAGTTTGGGGAGTATTGTCATCTTTATTATATTCGCTCGGCCTATCCAAGAGCATTGAATGTCTTTCCAATTATTTAAATCTGATTTTATTTTTGTGGCAAGTGTTTTGTAATTTTTCTCATATAATTCCTGACTATTCTTTGGTAGATGGATTCCCAAATACTTTATACTCTCAACATTTGTTTGGAATGGAATTTCTCTTTGTATCTCTTGCTGTTGCATTTTGTTGGTGATATATAAAAATGCTGAGGATCTATGTGGATTTATTTTGTATCCTGCCACTTTGCTGAAATTTTGAATTATTTCTAGTAGCTTTTTAGCAGAGTCTTTGGGGTTCTCTAAGTATACCATCATGTCATCTGCAAAAAGTGATAGTTTGATTTCCTCATTTCCTACTCTAATTCCTTGAATCTCTTTCTCGGCTCTTATTGCCGAGGCTAGCGTTTCTAGTACTATATTGAATAATAATGGTGATAGTGGGCAACCTTGTTTCACTCCTGATCTTACTGGGAAAGGTTGTAGTTTATTTCTATTGCATATTATGCTTACTGACAGTCTTAAATATATGCTCCTGATTATTCTAAGGAATAGTCCATTTATTCCTATACTCTCAAGAGTTTTTAGTAGGAATGGATGTTGGATTTTGTCAAATGCTTTTTCTGCATCTATTGAGATGATCATATGGTTCTTATTAATTTGATTATTAATATGGTCAGTTATATTAATAGTTTTCCTAATATTAAACCAGCCCTGCATTCCTGGAATAAATCCTACTTGATCATAGTGTATTATCCTAGAGATGATTTTCTGAAGTCTTTTTGCTAATATCTTATTTAAGATTTTAGCATCAATATTCATTAAGGAGATTGGTCTATAGTTTTCTTTCTCAGTTTTCGATCTACCTGGTTTAGGTATCACTACCATGTCTGTGTCATAAAAGGAGCTTGGTAGGACTCCTTCATCCCCTATTTTTTCAAATAATTTATATAACATTGGGGCTAATTGTTCTTTAAATGTTTGGTAGAATTCACATGTGAATCCATCTGGCCCTGGGGATTTTTTCCTGGGGAGTTGATTAATAGCTTGTTCTATTTCTTTTTCTGAAATGGGACTATTTAAGCAATTTATCTCCTCCTCTGTTAATCTAGGGGGCCTATATTTTTGGAGGAAGTCATCCATTTCACTTAAGTTATCAAATTTATTGGCATAAAGTTGGGCAAAGTAACTCCTTATTATTTCTCTAATTTCCTCTTCATTGGTAGAAAGATCCCCCTTTTCATTTGTAAGACTAACAATTTGATTTTCCTCTTTCCTTTTTTTGATCAGATTTGCCAAAGGTTTATCTATTTTATTGGCTTTTTCATAAAACCAACTCTTGGTTTTATTTATTAATTCAATAGTTTTTTTACTTTCAATATTATTGATTTCTCCTTTTAATTTTTGTATTTCAAGTTTAATTTTTGGTTGGGGGACTAAGGAAGGATTTAATGAGCGATTTTAAAAACACTTATTCTATGATTGTTCTAACAATCTAAATTCATGTTTTATCTCTAATTAGATTAAAATTCTATGAAGACAGGGATTATGTTTTATCTAAGTGATTAGAGCAGTGAATTGCACATAATAGCTGCTTAATAATGATTTTGATTGTGAATTCTAAATGCTTCTTATTTATCTTCATTCTTTTTAAAAATTTTAAATTTAGCTCCAAATTATCTTTCTTCTCTTTTTCTACACATTTTGAAGGCAAGAAAACAAAACCTATTACAAATATATATATATATATATATATATATATATATATACATATATATATATATCATAATGCAAAGTAAATTAATTTTTAAATTTTTTTTCATTTCAATAGTATTTTTTTTTCAAATACATGTGATGATAGTTTTCAACATTCATCTTTGCAAAATCTTGTATTCCAAATTTTTCTCCTCCCTCTTCCCTTCCCCAAGACAGCAAGTGGTCTGATATAGGTTGTGTGCCATTCTTCTAGACCTTTATATATTCATCACACTGCTCAAGAAAAATCAGATTGAAAGGGAAAAAACAAAAAAAACAGAAGAAGAAAAAAAGAAACAGGCAAATAAATAACAATAATAAAACAAAAAGGTGAAAATACTATTTTCTGATCCATATTAAGTCTCCATAGTTTTCTCTCTGGATACAGATGGAACTTTTCATTACAAATCTATTGGAATTGCCTTGAATTACCTCATTGTTGAAAAGAGCAAAGTCCATCACAGTTGATCATCACATAATCTTGTTGCTGTGTACAGTGTTTTCTTGGTTCTGCTCACTTCACTTAGCATCAGTCCATATGTTTCCAGACTTTTCTGAAATCATCCTGTCATCATTTCTTCTAGAATAATAATATTTCATAACATTCATATACCATAACTTATTCAGCCATTTCCCAACTAATGGGTATCTACTTGATGAGAATTAGATAAGGGGTATCTAAATGAAATTAAGTTTAATTGAGGTCTAGTGGCAGGTTTGGGGTACAGGGAGTCTAATAGAGCTCCCCTGCAACCCCTTTGGCTTTGGCACAAGGATACAGAGTTAAATGAAGTCTAGTAGCGATGCAAGAGTCCCCTGTAAAGGAATTTACAGACCCCAAAACCTAGATTGATAAAAGAGGTTTATTGTGGGGTTTGGAAATAAGGTTAAAAGGTAGGTGCCAGGGCTGGCACCGCTGGTCAGAAATCCTTGACATAGCCAGAGTAAGGATGCCATGTTTGGGACTTCTGCAAAGAGTGGACTCCAGGTTTGCCCCTTTTATAATAGGGGAGCTTTTGGTAATCTGAAGGGCTCATGGGCAGAGTCCTAGATTGGCCTCTGGCTTGAGCTTCAGCAAGGGTTAGAATTTGAATAGAATTCAATGGGTTTTTAGATAAATAGGAAGCTGTTTCTGCTTGGGGTGGGGGTTGGGAAACCTGAGCAGATCATTGAAATGGGTGCTGGGACAGCCCAAGTTAGCCCAGATATCTCCCATTGGAATTTATGGGGGTTGGGAATCAGTAAGGAATCTTAACCCACATCACACTCAATTTTCAATCCCTTGCCACTACAAAAAGGGCTGCTACAAACATTGTTGCACATGTGGGTCCTTTTCCCTCCTTTATGATTTCTTTGGGATACAGACCCATAGAGACACTGCTGGATTAAAGGATATATACAGTTTGATAGTCCTTTAGACATAGTTCTAAATTATGCTCCAGAATTGTTGGATCATTTCACAACTCCACTAACAATGCATTAATGTCCCAGTTTTCCCATATCCCCTCCAACTTTTATCATTGTATTTTCCTGTCATCTTAGTCAATCTGAGAAGTATGAAGTGATACCTTATAATTGTCTTAATTGCAAAACAAGTTTTTGTCCCAGACACTTTACCACTCTATTCCTCTGGATATTAACCTACTTTTTGTATTTTTGTGACATTTCTCACTCTTGGTTCTCCTCTCACCTGTATAACTATTTCTCCTCAATCACCATTCATATCCTGCTCTCTAATTGTAGGTGTGCCTCATAGCTCTATGTAGAATCTCTTCACTTTTATCTCTATTTTCTCTCTGTCTCTCTTTGTTTCTCTGTCTCTCTCTGTCTCTGTCTCAATCTGCCTCTCTCTCTCTGTCTCTTGTCTCTGTCTCTCTCACCTCATCTACACCCATGGGTTCAAACTATCTCTCTGTGGATAATTTTCAGATCAATAAATACAGTACTTTTCTCTCTCTTCTAAGCTACAGTGCTGTAGCACAAAATTCCTAATGGATACATTAAAAACTGGATTCCCATAGGCAATTCAAATCCATCATGTTTCAAAAAAAGCACATTCTTCCCCCCTTTTACTGCTTCTTTAATTTAATTATCTCTGGAATACCACCATCTTTCCACTTATCCACATTTATTGCCTAGGAATTATATTAATGTTCCCTTTGAGTCAATCAAGGCCCAAATAATGATCAATAGGGGCTTAGCATGGGATCTATTGTTGACCAATCAATAAGAGCCATTTATTGGTCCTTAAGAAAGAAACCTAGCCAGTAAACTCAAGATATTTTAGGAATTTTCAGCAACCCCCCTCATTTTTTAAAACATTACTTTGGGCAGAGCACTTGCAGGTAAAGGTATGATACCCTATATACACAGAAGCAAGGAAAAGAAAGAAAGAAAGAGGGAGGGAAGGAGGGAGGGAGGGAAGGAGAGAGGGAGGGAGGGAGGGAGGGAGGAAGGGAAGAAGGAGGGAGGAAGGAAGAAAGGGAGGGAGGAAGAAAGGGAGGGAGGAAGGGAGGGAAGGAGGGAGGAAGAGAAGAGGGAGGGAGGAAGGGAGGGAGGGAGGAAAAGAGGGAGGGAGGGAAAGAAGGAAAGAGGGAGGGAAAGAAGGAAAGAGGGAGGGAAGGAGGAAGAAGAGAGGAAGGGCAGGAGGGAGAGAGGAAAGGAAGGAGGAAAGAAGGAAGGGACGAAAGAAGGAAGGAAGAAAGGAAGGAAGGGTGGGAGGGAGAGAGGAAAGGAAAGAGGAAGGAAGGAAGGGAGGAAAGAAGGAAGGAAGGAAGGAAGGAAGGAAGGAAGGAAGAGAGAGAGAGAAAGAGAGAGAGAAGGAAAGAAAGAAAGGAAGCTAAACTGTGTTTGCCAGCTGAGCAGTTGCTGGTGAATCCCCAGTGGGGCAACTCTATTCACAGAGGTTGTTTGTCCTTTGTTGTAGAAGAGGACCCATGACATCAGAGAGGCGATAGATACCGTGATATGCAAGTGAATTTGATTTAAGGGAGACAGAGCTGATCAAAGTCACCTGCCTCCCTTTCTCCTTTATGTTCATCTGGGTCCAGTGGCCAGATATAGATCAGCCACTTGATTTAAGAGGACTTATTAAACACATCCCTTCCTTGACCATATTCATACTCTAGATTTCTTTTTTTTTCCTATGTAGTAATAAAGTAGGTAATTATTTATTCATAATTCTGAAAAGCACCTCTTTCAGACTTTGCTTCAAAGGTTGTCAAAAAGTTAATGACATATGAACATAATAGAAGCCATATGAACATAGTAGAAGGAAGAGTGAATTAGAAATCAAAAATCCTGGATTCAAGTCCTGGCTCTTCTGTTTCCTGGCTTAGCACTCTGTCTTTGAACAGGTTTCTTTTCTGGCCTTCAATTTCTTCCTCAATATTAAAAAAAGTAATGGAATTAAATGTTCCCTAGTGTTTCTTTCAGTTTTACTATGTTTCTAAGAGTTGGAAAGATTTATATATACAAGGAACAACCTTGTCTAAAACCAGTTGCTAAATAAATGTTTGTTTGACTGCTTTTTAATTTGCTTATATGTGCTTAAGAGTTAATTCTGAACTTAATGCTTACTCAACAAAATAAATTAAGTAAATGTGAATTTTTTTAATTTCTATTTTTAGATTGCCTCTGTAATGAGAAGGGATCTTTTGATTATTATTAGGCTTCATTATTCTGCCAAGCAAGAACACCCCTATAGTTATCTAAATCAGGACTTAAAACATTTTCTATTTGACCACTTTTTGCTTGAGAAATTTTTACTTGACCCCAGGTATAGAGGTATATAAAATAGATATACAAATCAAACATTTACTGATAATAAATCATAATGTCATAACTCCCCACATTCAGTTATGTAACCCATATAATAGAGTCATGACCCTCTGTTTAAAAAAGCTTTGTCCTAAATGACATTCACAAAGATTGCAAGTCATTCAAAAAATTCACTGTGTATAGAAATAATATCTTTTTCTCTTTCCCCATGTGCATTTCTGTTTCTAATTGAGACTAGCATCTAATATCTAATAATCCATGGTGCTATTTTAAAACTAGCATGTTATATTACATTGAGTTCTTTGCTTAGAATTGGGAAAATCTGGGCTCCAAAACCATACTAGTTGTGTGGCCCTTGGCAAATGACTTTCTCAGTTTTCCACGATTTATCTTGTAAGACACAGAAAATTTGCAGTTTTGTTCTCCAAGCATACAATAACCACAAATGTTTCAATATTCATTGATAAGAAAACATTCACTTAGACTTTCCATTCTTTTAATAGTACTAAGCTTGCACACAGGCACACTTTCCCTTTCCTCAGCTACTTCCTACTTATCTGACCCCAGCTAACTCATTTAACCTCTGTATCTCTCATTTTACTTGTCTGTAAAATGACATTAATAGTACCTCCTTCTTGAGGTTAATGTGAGAATCAAATTAGACAACATATGTTTAAAACACTATGTTTAAATGATGGCTATCATTGTCATTAATATTATTCTAAGGACTTCTTTCTTTAGCTCCCATTGCCATCTCCTTTACATTTTTATCATGCTTGATTTGCTGTATCCCTTTACTAATATTAGTTCTACCCTACTCTATCCAATTTTAACCACATGATGCTTGAACTCATGTTTCACTGTGGTCTCCACAGTTTGTGTCCTAAGTATGAGCTCACTAATTGAAATCTTCCTTTGGGGAGCTTAAAATTAAAATATCTAGTCAATAAGGTTACTGGGATAACTGCTTAAAAAAATTCTCTTAATGTGCTCTCTTAGCTTAAAACTCTTGGGACACTGCAAAATGTTTTGACAGCTGTATATATCTATCTGTTTTAATTCAGGCCGTAGTGACTTCTCTCCTGGACTATTGCAATATGCTTTTAACTGGTCTCCCTGATTCAGGTCTCTTTCCAATCCACTTCACCCTCCTACATGCCAATGATCTATCTAAGTGATCCTAAGGGAGAATGTCATCTTCCCTACTCAATGACTTTCAGTCTTTCCTTATCATCTTTGAGAGCAAATACAAAGTCTTTTATTGAATATTTAAAACTCTTTATAAATGTGGTTAAATAACAAGTTAGAAGACTTGAAGGAGAAGAAGGTCCTAGTTTATGACACTCCAACTCCCATTTCTTTGCCTTTGTACTGGTTTTCTTCCATACCTGGAAGACTCTACCATCTGTCCTTTGTTTTATGGTTTCCCCAATTTCTTTCAAAACTCAGCTTAAATATAATTTTCTGTAGAAGGCTTTCCAGGTCTCTGTAGCTGCTAGTGAGATCCCTTTTGAGATTATCTTCTATTTACTCATTATACAATTTATGTAAACAGGGTTATTTTAACATTATTTTCTTTATTAGGAAGCGAGCTCCTTCAGGCAAGGAGCATGGGGTTTTTCCCCCCTTTGTATCTATAACACTTAGTGCAGTATCTGAGCACACAGAAATCAAATGCTTCTTGACTTGACCAGGAGAACAAAAAGATTTTCCCCCTATCATTTGTAGGGGGGGTTTGGATAGAGGAATGGGAAGAAGAATAAAGCATCTAATTTACCTCATAGAGACTTTATGGATTAAGGCCTATTATTGAATATGGAAAGGGATTAGCTCCTATTAAAAATGGGCATATACTATATACGTATATTCATATATATATATGCATGTGTATATATATATTTGTATATATAGGAAACATATATATGTATATGTAAATATGTATATTTGTTCCTATAAATTTAAACGTTCAGAAAACCTTTGGAGAATGACAGAGAAGTAAGGAAATACTTTTCAGAAAAATGAATAAGTAGTAATGTTGAGCTAGCTACTTATCCTCTGAAAACTCTATTTTCAATTTCTCTTGGTTAAATGAAATTATTGAAGTTCATTTTGCAAAACCATTGGATGTTAAAGCAGAAATGTGGGATCATCTAATCCAATCTCTTCCTTTCACAAATGAAGAAACAGATGCCCAAATGGAAGATTTTCCCCAAGATTACACAAATGATAAACAGAAAACTAAAAAGTCAGATCCAAGTCTCTTAATCCCATGTCCAGCACCCTTCTCTTTAAAAAAAAATTTAATATATATAATTTAAAATTGTTGAGTTCCAAATTCTTACCCTTTCTTTCATCTTTCTCTCACCCCCTGAGAAAGCAAGCAATGTGATAATAATTATATATGTGAAATCATGTAACACATATTTCCATAGTAGCCTTACAAAAAAAAAGCAAGAAAAATAAAGAAAATTTGCACTGAGATTTCATCAATTCTCTCTGTTGATGGATAGCATTTTTTTTTCATCATGAGTACTTTAGAATTGTTTTGGATCGTTTTATTTATCAGAGTAGTCAAATCTTTAATAATTGATCATCATGACAACATTGCTTTGTCAATCATCTCCTGGTTCTTTTCACTTCATTTTGCATAAGTTCACATAGATTTCACCATTCTCCCCAAAAATAATTTCCCTTATTGTTTCTTATAATAATATTCTATCACAATCATATGCCACAACTTGTTCAATCAATCAACCAAAATTTGGGTCCTATTCACCTGGAAGTGAGGAGACATCATCCCCAGCTTCAGCTTTTTTTTTTTTTTTTTTTTTTGTTTGTTTGTTTGTTTTGCTATTTTCAAAGGTAGTTCTGAGGTGTCTCCAAGTTTTAGGTGCTTCCAAGGTGGTGTGATCTGGTGAGACATGTGATTATTTATCTCTTTTTCTGTCTGGGAAAGGGTCCCCGCTTTGTTGCAACAGCAAACACTAGCACTTCTCTTGATCTTGGAACTGAGACTAGACCTCTTGCTCTCTTGTAGTTATCTTGCTGGTGCCTTGGAACTGTGACCAGTGCCCCTGTTCCCTTGTAACTGACCAAAAGCATTCCTCTCTGTCCTGGAACTGCTTATGGACAAAAGAGTTGCCAATCAGAGTTAGCAACAGCCAACACCAGCACAAGGTCCCCTCTGATCTCTTTCTGATTAGCCATACAACTCCCTCACTATCTTTGGGCTGAGAAATCCTGAAGCTGCTACTGACAGATGGATGCTTCAGGCAGGCTTCCAATCTGTCCTTCCAGCTTTCTAAGGTTTTGTAGGCAGGAAAAATATCTCATCTTGGCCCTTTGTTTGTTCTGCTGCTCCAGTGTTTGATTTCGTGTGTTATTTTAAAGTTGTTCAGGCTGGGAAGCTGGAAGAATTCTGGTGGGTTGCTGTGTCTACTCTTTCATTTTATCTCTGCTATGACTCCTTTCACTTTTTTATCCAATCTGATACTTCAGAATAGCCTGAAAGTGAATCTCAAAAATAAAATTAGAAAAGCAAAAGATATGGCAGGTCCTATCAAGTGTATGAGTATAGAGTATATACTTGGAGTGTAGATTCTATTTTGTTCAAGAATTAGCCAAGCCAAATTAGATAATACTCATAATCATAGGGTTAGTGACCAGTGGACATATATAAATATATATATATATATATATATATATATATATATATATATATATATATATTTCCAACTACAGAAATTCATAGAGACTGGCTTGTAATACATAGAAGTTGCATTGGTTGAGGGAGCACACTCCTTCACCAAGAAATCACAGATCCTTGATGTATGGAATTGACATTAAGCAGATGTAATCAGAGCTGAATTATTCCAAAGGGCTTTGGGCAACTTGGCAGTCTGTGGGATAATTTGAAATGGTTGTAATTTTCTAGGGAGAAGGGAAAAGTGAAGTAATTTGCTACCCTTGGGAATGTTCCTTCTTGATCTGCCATCATGGGACTATTCATGATCTCATTGGTCTCAGCCTTGAATATATGACATGGGACTTTTTCTCATTTCGAGGCCTCTGATGCTTCTCAGTGTTGGGATAGCTATCAGATATAAGGACAATTAATATAAGGGTTTTTTTTTGAGTTATTATTGAGTTAACTTCAAATGACAAACTGCTGAAATAACATCTATAGTCATGATCAAGAGTTCTTCATCTCTTTCACTGGAGAGATGGATGACTATATATGTGAAATGATAAATATGCTGTCAGATGAGGACTTTGCTTTGGTTAACTTCTTTTCATTATTTCAAAGGAAAGGCATTCTTGGAATAAGGAAAGGAATAAGGAAACTTGAAAGATAAGCTATTTTATAAAAAATGTATCAGAAATGAAGAAAAAATGAAAAAAGAAAGGAAGGAAAGAAGGGAGCAAAAAAGAGAGAAAGGGAAATAAAAAATAGAAAAAAGGAAGGAAAAAAGGAAAAAAGTAAGACAGAAAGGTTTTTTTTTTATTCATTTTTCCAAATTATCCCCTCCCTCCCTCCACTCCCTCCCCCCGATGGCAGGTAATCCCATACATTTTACATGTGTTACAATATAACCTAGATACAATATATGTGTGTAAATACCTTTTTCTTGTTGCACATTAATTATTAGCTTCCGAAGGTATAAGTAACCTGGGTAGATAGACAGTAGTGCTAACAATTTACATTTGCTTCCCAGTGTTCCTTCTCTGGGTATAGTTATTTCTGTCCATCATTGATCAACTGGAAGTGAGTTGGATCTTCTTTATGTTGAAGATTTCCACTTCCATCAGAATATATCCTCATACAGTATTGTTGTTGAAGTGTATAGTGATCTTCTGGTTCTGCTCATTTCACTCAAGCAACAGTTGATTTAAGTCTCTCCAGACCTCTCTGTATTCCTCCTACTGGTCATTTCTTACAGAGCAATAATATTCCATAACCTTCATATACCACAATTTACCCAACCATTCTCCAATTGATGGACATGCATTCAACTTCCAATTTCTAGCTACAACAAAAAGAGCTGCCACAAACATTTTGGCACATACAGGTCCCTTTCCATTCTTTAGTATTTCTTTGGGATATAATCCCAATAACAGCAATGCTGGGTCAAAGGGTATGCACAGTTTGACAACTTTTGGGGCATAGTTCCAAATTGCTCTCCAGAATGGCTGGATTCTTTCACAACTCCACCAACAATGTATCAGTGTCCCAGTTTTCCCACATCCCCTCCAACATTCATCATTATTTGTTCCTGTCATTTTAGCCAATCTGACAGGTGTGTAGTGGTATCTCAGAGTTGTCTTAATTTGCATTTCTCTGATCAGTAGTGATTTGGAACACTTTTTCATATGAGTGGAAATAGTTTCAATTTCATTATCTGAGAATTGTCTGTTCATATCCCTTGACCATTTATCAATTGGAGAATGGTTTGGTTTCCTATAAATCAGGGTCAGTTCTCTATATATTTTGGAAATGAGACCTTTGTCAGAACCTTTACTTTTAAAAATATTTTCCCAATTGTTACTTCCCTTCTAATCTTGTTTGCATTAGTATTGTTTGTACAGAAACTTTTTAGTTTGATGTAATCAAAATCTTCTATTTTGTGATCAATAATGATCTCTAATTCTCCTCTGGTCATAAATTCCTTCCTCCCCCACAGGTCTGATAGGTAGACTATTCTCTGTTCCTCTAATCTATTTATGATCTCATTTTTTATGCCTAAATCATTTTGATCTTATCTTGGTATATGGTGTTAAGTGTGGGTCCATATCTAATTTCTGCCATACCAATTTCCAGTTTTCCCAACAGTTTCTTCCGAATAATGAATTTTTGTCCCTAATGTTGGTATCTTTGGGTTTGTCAAAGATTAGATTGCTATAGATGTACCCTTTTTTGTCCTCTGTATCTAATCTGTTCCACTGATCTACCGTTCTGTTTCTTAGCCAGTACGAAATGGTTTTGGTGACTGCTGCTATATAATATAGCTTTAGATCAGGTACACTTAGACCACCTTCCTCTGACTTTTTTTTCATTAGTTCTCTTGCAATTCTCGACCTTTTATTCTTCCATATGAATTTTGTTGTTATTTTTTCTAGGTCATTAAAATAGTTTCTTGGGAGTCTGATTGGTATAGCACTAAATAAATAGATTAGTTTGGGGAGTATTGTCATCTTTATTATGTTCACTCGGCCTATCCAAGAGCACTGAATGTCTTTCCAATTATTTAAATCTGACTTTATTTTTGTGGCAAGTGTTTTGTAATTTTTCTCATATAATTCCTGACTATTCTTTGGTAGATGGATTCCCAAATACTTTATACTCTCAACATTTGTTTGGAATGGAATTTCTCTTTGTATCTCTGGCTGTTGCATTTTGTTGGTGATATATAAGAATGCTGAGGATTTATGTGGATTTATTTTGTATCCTGCCACTTTGCTAAAATTCTGAATTATTTCTAATAGCTTTTTAGCAGAGTCTTTGGGGTTCTCTAAGTATACCATCATGTCATCTGCAAAGAGTGATAGTTTAGGCGGAGCCAAGATGGCGGAGAAGAAACACACGACTCAGTGAACGTCCTCACTCCCTCACAACCAATTAGATAAATTAAGTCTCAAAATTAGCTCAGGAGTGATAGATACCACAAGGACTGGAAGCACGACTTACCAGCTGAAGAGAATCTGGAGTTTCAACAGGAAAGGTCAGTTCTCAGGGGAGGAATAAGAAAGACCAGCACAGACGGTGGGGTAGGGGCACACTGCGCCCATTGTGCTGGGAGGGGCTCTGGGATCAGAGAAGCCACTGAGGTAAAGGAATCTGGCACAGGCTGTTAGCTCTTCTCTGCTAATTATTTAGCAGTTCAGAAGAGAAAGCCAAAATATTTTAAAACTCAGATTAGATTTCCCCCCTCCCCCACCCTGGGGGTGACTCAGTAGACTGGGCACCAGGGGGTGTGGCCTCAGCTACCACCTGAGAATAGTTAAGAGACTGACAAGTGGGTGGATACGGCCCAAGGCAACACACACTGCCTAGCTTAGCTGGAGGGAGTGGAACTCAGCTCCAGGAAGTCCCAGAGAAGCGGAACCTTTGAACTAGGGACCGCTGTTTCTGGCAGACACTTCCAGTTTGAGCTTAGGGGCTTCTCACGTCACCTGCTGCAGACACCCACTCCCCACCCGGACACATAGGCTGGGCTTCTTGCTGTCTTCACTATTCTACGCCCTCGAAGCACAGTAGTGCTAATCACCTCTGAGGCACTCCCAGGGAGAGGGTGGGGAACTCTCTCCCAGAGCTCTCTCTTAGCTCAGGCTCAGGAGCCGCTGCATCCATCCGGTCTGGGAGGAAGCTGGTAAAGAAGTAAATAATTTCCTACCCCAGAGACAGACCCCAAAAGATTTTTTTTAAGTATGAGCAAAAAAGCTAGGAAAACCATAGATTCCTTCTATACAGAGAAAGAGCGGGTGTCCAACCCCGAGGAAGTTGACAGCAGAGAATCAGATAACAACCTAAAGGGGAACGATTCCTGCCCCCCATCACATAACTCTCTCCTAGAAGAAGCTCTTAAGAAATTGAGGGAGATCGAAGAAAAATGGGGAAAAGAAAGGGAAGTTATGATAGAGAATAACAATGTCCTGAAATTGGAGTTGGAAAAAATAAAGAATTCACAGGAGATGCAGGGAAACAAAATTAGTGAATTAGAAAAGGTTAAAAAAACACAGCAAAGTAGGATTTCTGAATTGGAAAAGATAAAAAAGTCTCAAGAAAATAGAATTTCTGAATTGGAAAAAGAAAATAATTCTCAAAAAAAAAATTAGGGAAATGGAAAAAAACTCAATAGAGCAAAATAATTCATTTAAAAACGAAATTGGACATTTATAAAAACAACTAAAAACTGTGAAAGAAGAAAATAACTCCTTAAAAGTCAGGATGGAACAAATAGAAATGAATGATTCACAGAGAACCCAAGAATCAGTCAAACAAAACAAAAAAAATGAGAAGCTGGAGAACAACGTCAAATACTTACTGGGAAAATCTATAGACCTGGAAAATAGATCTAGGAGAGATAATCTGCGGATTATTGGACTTCCCGAAAACTATGACCAAAAAAAGAGCCTAGATTCTATTTTACAGGAAATTATCAAAGAGAACTGTCCAGAGATAATAGAAACAGAAGGGAAAGTAGATGTGGAAAGAATTCATCGAACTCCTTCTGAAATAGACCCTAAAAAAAGAACACCACGGAATATTGTGGCTAAGCTGCAGAATTACCACACAAAGGAGAAAATCCTGCAAGCAGCTAGAAAAAAACAATTTAAATACCAAGGTGCCACAATAAGGGTCACCCAAGATCTGGCTGCCTCCACATTAAAAGATAGAAGGGCCTGGAACCTGATATTCCGAAAGGCAAAAGATCAAGGCCTGCAACCAAGAATGAACTACCCAGCTAAGTTTAGCATCTTTTTCCATGGAAGAAGATGGTCATTCAATGAAACAGAGGAATTCTATATGTTTCTAAGAAAAAAACCAGACTTAAACAAAAAATTTGATCTACATCCACAAGACTGAAGAGAAACAGAAAAAGGTACACAGAACCCTTGAGAACTGTAACTTTGTTGTGGGTATATAAAAAATACTCAAGGATAATTTGATTTTACTGATATAAAAGAAAAAAAGGGGGGTGTGGTAAAGGGAAGGAGGTCGGTTCAGAAAAAGGGAAAGGAGTGATAAAAAGAGGGAAACTACATCCCAGGAAGAGACATAGAAAATACACCATATCTGAGGGAACTTAGTGAGGGGGAGAATCATTGTGTGAATCTTACTCTCATCAGAAGAGGCTCAAAGAGTAAATAATTAACATATTTGTTTTTCAGAGAATTTTCTCTCACCTCATTAAAAGGGGGGAGAGGAAAAGGGGAAAGGAAAAGGAGAATAAGTGAAGGGACTTGGAGGGAGGGGGGAGGGATCCTAAAAAAAAAAAAAAAAAAAAAAAGAGGGAGGGTTGAGCGTCACAAGGGGGGTCTGTAAATTAAATATCGGGGAGGGGGATCAGGGGGGTCAAGGGAAAAAAGTATAATCTGGGGATAATACGATGGCAGGAAATACAGAATTAGTAATTTTAACTGTAAATGTAAATGGGATGAACGATCCCATCAAACGGAGACGGATAGCAGATTGCATCAAAAAGCAGAACCCTACAATATGTTGTCTACAGGAAACACATTTAAAGCAGGGAGATACATACAGAGTAAAGGTAAAAGGTTGGAACAGAGCTTATTATGCTTCAGGTAAAGCCAAAAAAGCAGGGGTAGCTATCCTTATCTCAGATCAAGCAAAAGCAGAAGTAGATCTCGTTAAAAAAGATAAGGAAGGAAACTATATCCTGCTGAAAGGTAGCATAAATAATGAAGCCATATCAATACTAAACATATATGCACCAAGTGGTATAGCATCTAACTTTCTAAAGGAAAAGTTAAGAGAACTGCAAGAAGAAATAGACAGTAAAACTATAATAGTGGGAGATCTCAACCTTGCACTCTCAGATTTAGACAAATCAAACCACAAAACAAACAAGAAAGAAATTAAAAAAGTAAATAGAACATTAGAAAAACTAGGTATGATAGACCTTTGGAGAAAACTGAATGGCAATAGGAAGGAATATACTTTCTTCTCAGCAGTTCATGGATCCTATACAAAAATTGACCATATATTAGGACATAAAGATCTCAAAATTAAATGTAGGAAGGCAGAAATAATAAATGCCTTCTTCTCAGATCACAATGCAATAAAAGCTACATTCAGTAAAAAGTTAGGGGTAAATAGACCAAAAAGTAATTGGAAACTGAATAATCTCATCTTAAAGAATGACTGGGTGAAAGAGCAAATTATAGAAACAATTAACAATTTCATCCAAGATAATGATAATGATGAGACATCATTTCAAAATCTTTGGGATGCAGCTAAAGCAGTAATAAGGGGAAATTTTATATCTTTAGAGGCTTATTTGAAGAAAATTGAGAAAGAGAAGATTAACGAATTGGGCTTACAACTTAAAAGGCTAGAAAAAGACCAAATTATAAACCCCCAACCAAAAATTAAACTCGAAATACAAAAATTAAAAGGAGAAATCAATAAAATTGAAAGTAAAAAAACTATTGAATTAATAAATAAAACCAAGAGTTGGTTTTATGAAAAAGCCAATAAAATAGATAAACCTTTGGTAAATTTGATCAAAAAAAAGAAAGAGGAAAATCAAATTGATAGTCTTACAAATGAAAAGGGGGATCTTTCCACCAATGAAGAGGAAATTAGAGAAATAATAAGGAGTTACTTTGCCCAACTTTATGCCAATAAATTTGATAACTTAAGTGAAATGGATGACTTTCTCCAAAAATATAGGCTCCCTAGATTAACAGAGGAGGAGATAAATTGCTTAAATAGTCCCATTTCAGAAAAAGAAATAGAACAAGCTATTAATCAACTCCCCAGGAAAAAATCCCCAGGGCCAGATGGATTCACATGTGAATTCTACCAAACATTTAAAGAACAATTAGCCCCAATGTTATATAAATTATTTGAAAAAATAGGGGATGAAGGAGTCCTACCAAACTCCTTTTATGACACAGACATGGTACTGATACCTAAACCTGGTAGATCGAAAACTGAGAAAGAAAATTATAGACCAATCTCCTTAATGAATATTGATGCTAAAATCTTAAATAAGATATTAGCAAAAAGACTTCAGAAAATCATCTCCAAGATAATACACTATGATCAAGTAGGATTTATTCCAGGAATGCAGGGCTGGTTTAATATTAGGAAAACTATTAATATAATTGACCATATTAATAATCAAATTAATAAGAACCATATGATCATCTCAATAGATGCAGAAAAAGCATTTGACAAAATCCAACATCCATTCCTACTAAAAACTCTTGAGAGTATAGGAATAAATGGATTATTCCTTAGAATAATCAGGAGTATATATTTAAGACCGTCAGTAAGCATAATATGCAATAGAAATAAACTGCAACCTTTCCCAGTAAGATCAGGAGTGAAACAAGGTTGCCCACTATCACCATTACTATTCAATATAGTACTAGAAACGCTAGCCTCGGCAATAAGAGCCGAGAAAGAGATTCAAGGAATTAGAGTAGGAAATGAGGAAATCAAACTATCACTTTTTGCAGATGACATGATGGTATACTTAGAGAACCCCAAAGACTCTGCTAAAAAGCTACTAGAAATAATTCAAAATTTCAGCAAAGTGGCAGGATACAAAATAAATCCACATAAATCCTCGGCATTTTTATATATCAGTAACAAAATGCAACAGCAAGAGATACAAAGATAAATTCCATTCCAAACAAATGTTGAGAGTATAAAATATTTGGGAATCCATCTACCAAGGAAAAGTCAGGAATTATATGAGAAAAATTACAAAACACTTGCCACAAAAATAAAATCAGATTTAAATAATTGGAAAGACATTCAGTGCTCTTGGATAGGCCGAGCGAATATAATAAAGATGACAATACTCCCCAAACTAATCTATTTATTTAGTGCTATACCAATCAGACTCCCAAGAAACTATTTTAATGACCTAGAAAAAATAACAACAAAATTCATATGGAAGAATAAAAGGTCAAGAATTGCAAGGGAACTAATGAAAAAAAACTCAGAGGAAGGTGGTCTAAGTGTACCTGATCTAAAGCTATATTATATAGCAGCAGTCACCAAAACCATTTGGTATTGGCTACGAAATAGACCGGTAGATCAGTGGAACAGATTAGATACAAAGGACAAAAAAGGGTACATCTATAGCAATCTAATCTTTGACAAACCCAAAGATTCCAACATTAGGGATAAAAATTCATTATTCGGAAAAAACTGTTGGGAAAACTGGAAATTAGTATGGCAGAAATTAGATATGGATCCACACTTAACACCATATACCAAGATAAGATCAAAATGGGTCCATGATTTAGGCATAAAGAGGGAGATAATAAATAGATTAGAGGAACAGAGGATAATCTACCTCTCAGACTTGTGGAGGAGGAAGGAATTTATGACCAGAGGAGAACTAGAGATCATTATTGATCACAAAATAGAAGATTTTGATTACATCAAACTAAAAAGTTTCTGTACAAATAATACTAATGCAAACAAGATTAGAAGGGAAGTAACAAATTGGGAAAATATTTTTAAAAACAAAGGTTCTGACAAAGGTCTCATTTCCAAAATATATAGAGAACTGACCCTAATTTATAAGAAACCAAACCATTCTCCAATTGATAAATGGTCAAAGGATATGAACAGACAATTCTCAGAGGAAGAAATTGAAACTATATCCACTCACATGAAAGAGTGTTCCAAATCACTACTGATCAGAGAAATGCAAATTAAGACCACTCTGAGATACCACTACACACCTGTCAGATTGGCTAAGATGACAGGAACAAATAATGACAAATGTTGGAGGGGATGTGGGGAAACTGGGACACTAATACATTGCTGGTGGAGTTGTGAAAGAATCCAGCCATTCTGGAGAGCAATCTGGAATTATGCCCAAAAAGTTATCAAACTGTGCATACCCTTTGACCCAGCAGCGCTACTACTGGGATTATATCCCAAAGAAATACTAAAGAGCGGAAAGAGACATATATGTGCCAAAATGTTTGTGGCAGCTCTTTTTGTTGTAGCTAGAAACTGGAGGATGAATGGATGTCCATCAGTTGGAGAATGGTTGGGTAAATTGTGGTATATGAAGGTTATGGAATATTATTGCTCGGTAAGAAATGACCAGCAGGAGGAATATAGAGAGGCCTGGAGAGACTTAAATCAACTGATGCTGAGTGAAATGAGCAGAACCAGAAGATCACTGTACACTTCAACAACAATACTGTATGAGGATGTATTCTGATGGAAGTGGAAATCTTCAACATAAAGAAGATCCAACTCACTTCCAGTTGATCAATGATGGACAGAGGTAGCTGCACCCAGAGAAGAAACACTGGGAGGGGAATGAAAATTGTTAGCACTAATATCTGTCTGCCCAGGTTGCATGTACCTTCGGATTCTAATGTTTATTGTGTAACAAGAAAATGATATTCGCACACATGTATTGTACCTAGACTATATTGTAACACATGTAAAATGTATGGTATTGCCTGTCGTCGGGGGGAGGGAATAGAGGGAGGGGGGGTAAATTGGAAAAATGAATACAAGGGATAATATTATAAAATATATATATATATATATATATAATAAAAAAAAAATTAAAAAAAAAAAAAAAAAAAAAAGAGTGATAATTTGATTTCCTCATTTCCTACTCTAATTCCTTGAATCTCTTTCTCGGCTCTTATTGCCGAGGCTAGCGTTTCTAGTACTATATTGAATAGTAATGGTGATAGTGGGCAACCTTGTTTCACTCCTGATCTTACTGGGAAAGGTTGCAGTTTACTTCTATTGCATATTATGCTTACTGACAGTCTTAAATATATGCTCCTGATTATTCTAAGGAATAGTCCATTTATTCCTATACTCTCAAGAGTTTTTAGTAGGAATGGATGTCGGATTTTGTCAAATGCTTTTTCTGCATCTATTGAGATGATCATATGGTTTTTATTAACTTGATTATTAATATGGTCAATTATACTAATAGTTTTCCTAATATTAAACCAGCCCTACATTCCTGGTATGAATCCTACTTCATCATAGTGTATTATCCTGAGGATGATTTTCTGAAGTCTTTTTGCTAATATCTTACTTAAGATTTTAGCATCAATATTCATTAAGGAGATTGGTCTATAGTTTTCTTTGTCAGTTTTCAACCTACCTGGTTTAGGTATCAGTACCATGTCTGTGTCATAAAAGGAGTTTGGTAGGACTCCTTCATCCCCTATTTTTTCAAATAGTTTATATAGCATTGGGGCTAATTGTTCTTTAAATGTTTGGTAGAATTCACATGTAAATCCGTCTGGTCCTGGGGATTTTTTCCTGGGGAGTTGATTAATAGCTTGTTCTATTTCTTTTTCTGAAATGGGACTATTTAAGCAATTTATTTCCTCCTCTGTTAATCTAGGAAGCCTATATTTTTGGAGGAAGTCATCCATTTCACTTAAGTTATCAAATTTATTGGCATAAAGTTGGGCAAAGTAACTCCTTTTTATTTCTCTAATTTCCTCTTCATTGGTGGAAAGATCCCCCTTTTCATTTGTAAGACTAACAATTTGATTTTCCTCTTTCTCAGAAAGTTTTTTTTAATAGACTGATCATATTTCTATTTGAAAATTATAAATCTGACACTGACATTTGTAAATAGTCACATTTACAATAGTAAATTGTTAGTAATTGTCTTTTCATTTCTGTTATTTGTTACCTTAAGGCTTAATTAAGTGCTCAAAATTGAATGCCAAATTGAATCTATTTTTATTTATGAAGTTTTCAAATTTATTTTTGAATTCTAATTCATAATAGTCCTCTAGAAATCATTGCTTAACATCTAGCATTTGATTAATCCATTTTCATTTTACATGCATTTGTTTAGTATCTTCTATCTCCTATCCACAAGGCAATTTAGTAAATTCAGAATTGCCAAATACTGAAAAAACATGCCTTGCCCTTAAGGTTCTTATTTTTTATTGAGTAGTTTAAAGATGTACAGAATTAGGTAATAAGTATAGCATATGATAATCTGAAGACCAACAAATAGAAAGATCAGGAAAAATTTCTCATAGGAGGTAGCACCTAGAATTTACCATTGAAAGTAGCAAAAGATTCAAAGAAAGTGTAATGACATAGCTTGTGTAGTAACATGAATAAGATAGATGATAGAATTCTGTATTTGGAGAATAGCAACAAAGACAGTCTGACTGAAAGAGACACTTTGGAAGGAAATCCTAGGAAGTAAATCTGGAAAGATATGCTGAAACACCAAGGTGAGGAGTTTACATTCTAATCTAAAGAGAGTGAAGATTTTTTAACTGGGTGGTGAGATCATTGGTTTTATGCCTTAGTGTCATTGATTTGGTAGTTATATAGGGGTGGATTACAAAGGGAAGAGACTAGATAAAGGAAGATCAATATTCACAAGTCAAAAAGCATTGTAATAACCCAAGGAAAAAGTGATAATGAACTGAACTAGAGAGTTGGCCAGGTGAGTAGAGGGAAGAGGACAATTATAAGACACTCTATGGATGTGGAAGGGACAAACTTTAGCAACCATTTGGATACAGGTAATATAAGATAGGGAAGGTGTTGATTACCATAAAAAAGATTATCAAGGATTTTAGAGATCTCTATTAGTTTTCTTTATTGCAAGTCATGTGATAATATGAGTATAGAAGGGAAACATTTAGTTAAACAATGAATAATTATTTATTGATTGATTTATTATTATTATTATTATTTTTTTTTTTGCTGTGCAATGCCAAATAATCAGGCTTCTGATTGTTTCCATTTAATTTGGTATTTTGGTAAAACAACCAAAAATGACCATCTATTTGACCATAATAACACTGTTTACTTGGTCTGTAGTACAATCTATCTCACCCCATTTATAAGGTAGCAGACATTTTTCAACCACATTCAGTATGCGGGGGGTCTCTGTCCTCTTTCATGAAGCTTTATCCTCTTGGTGAAAATATTGCCCATTCAAAATCTAGTGGAAGGTAAGTGCTAATATGGGCTAATTTCCTATTGCTTCTGTAAGATGGAAAGTAATCACACATTTTAAATATATATTAAGTGGTTTTCCCTGAGGCACTGGCACTAAATCACTTGCCATACTTTAAATGTGACTTTTTCTCCCTCTTGCCTTCATTACACCATGGAGTTTTTGAGAGTTTTCAACTGTTTAAAAAAAAAGGGGGGGGGAGGGAAACCATGAAAGAAAGGCAGACTCTTGAGCTTCCCTGCTTCTGAAATGTAGCCAAGAAGGTGCAATGATCTTTAACATAGCTGAGGTGAGTTTTAAACCGAATGCATTCAATAAAGATTCCTTACCAATTGGCTCATGGAAATTCTCCATTTCGCTCCTAAAAGAAAGACGCAAGATGGAAATGTTGCAATACTTTTGTACAAAGGAATTAAAATTCTTTTCTTCTTTGACAGTGGTGAATCATTTGCCCTGCAATTATTATTGTTTCCCACAGAATTATTGGATATTTACTAAAAACTATGTATGTTATTTCATTTTAAATTAGTAAATAGTATATCACCATAGTATCTTAACAAAAACAATCTTTCAATTTCCTTGTTATTTTCATTTTTTCATTTTTCTTTCTCGGGGGATTGGTTCTACCCTAATATTTTTATCAGTGACATTTCTGCTTCCTGACCCCAGTGAAGTATGTTGTGCAGTCTGGATCACAATACTGAATCTCTGAAAGGGGATGGGGTGGATAAATGGGAATGCTAAGAAAAAAACAAGCAAGCAAACAAACCCAAACACTGTATTAAAAAAAAAAAAATCAGTGAACCACTCCCTTTCACAACATAACCAAAAAAAAAAAATTTGGAGCAGTAGAAATAAAATTAGACTAGAACAACTAAATTATTATACTTTTGTGAATTGAATCTCCTGGCCTGAGAGTATGATCATAACCAGAAATCATTCACTAAGAATAGGAGGCATTTGGCCTCTATTGAATCTTGGGGAATGGAGGAGAGTTTGAATGGAAATATAACCCAACAGGAACAGAAGCACATGCTTGCCAGGTCTGGAGTACTCAAGAAAGACTGACTGAGAGGGTGGGGTAAGATGGTGAAAGAGTGAGAATGAGCATTAGATATGGTAAAATTCAGAAAACTGATAGGCAATTCATAAAGAACCTCTTTCCCAATGCATAATTAGTGAGAAAATTCTCAGTTCAATGGAGAGCTCTGAAAGTTATTTTGGAAATTGAGTACAATATCACTGGCTAGTGTGTGAGGAACTAAGGGGATTCTGGCAAAGAACTAAATTGCACCTTCTCCCCACCCCACCAATTTTTTTACAATGACGCTGTTTTTATATATAGCATGTTTCTAAGTGGAACAGGTTTTTGAGCAGATGTCTGAAAGGGGAGGTTGGTTATTTAGAGGGGGTTTTGGGTGGCCTTATGACTGGAATCAATAAGCCACTTAAGTTCTGCTGAATGAACTAAGAAACAATATCTGGAAGTGGTTATTCAGGTTAAAGAAAGTTGAAACGAATACTTAAAAACAGAAATTAGAGTATGGAATATAAAGTTGTTTCTCAATAGCCTTTGAAGACCATGAAGGCCTTTATAATTCCACCAATGGTCTAAAACAGAAAGCCATCTAATAGATGGTTATGGAACCATCTAATAAGGCTTTCGTTTCTATTTTGCAAATTTGAGTCAATACTAGACTGTTATGAGTTCAAAGTCATTATCTTCTAATGGCTTTCCTATGGCTTATGTGGAAAGTGTTGGGGTAGTGGGGTAGTCTCTCACTTGAATTCTTAGTGGTCATATGAACACTTCATTGAAATATTCACCATGCTTAGAAGTAACTGGTGGAGTAATGCAGCCCTAATTGACATGATGAAGCCTAGGACCACATGCCTCAAGGGAGTAAATTAGCTTTGCATTACACAAACAATTCCTATAGCACAGTGATCTTTGACTATATTTATTGACTGAAGAATGTGACAAAATTTCTGCCATTATCAAATATGGATTGGTGATAGATTTCTCCTGTAATATGACATAAAGTTCTGACTAGAATTCATTTCAAAGTGGAAAGAAGAAGAATAAATTTTGCAATGTACAAAAAAAAAAAAAAAAAAAAAAAAAAGAAGAAAATATATTTTTAGAAGTCTCTCTTGCCCCAGTTAAATATTTGCTGGGCATATTAATGCACTCTATTTCTTGAATTTTATTTTGTTAAGTGATGAACCTTATTTTTCCTTTTGCTGCAAACTTGAGTCTAATAGCAACATTAACTAAATTAAGATCGATGTTAAGACCCCAAGCTTTTCTTTCCTACTGAAAAATCATTTCCTTTCTATTCAGAGAAGCAAGATTTAAATGTAAAAATAGAGGATGTCCTAAAAATCTTGGTATAGTTTTAAGTTTAAATAGTTTTATGAATTAAGACTTTTTTTTTTTACATATTTGCTTGGTTCAACTTATTGCATAAATTCTTATGTCTTCCTATACAATACTATAAATGGAAAGAAAAACAAACAAAAGACTACAATCCATGAGAAGATAGCTTCTTGGGCGGAGCCAAGATGGCGGAGAAGAAACACACGACTCAGTGAACGTCCTCACTCCCTCACAACCAATTAGATAAATTAAGTCTCAAAATTAGCTCAGGGCTGATAGATACCCCAAGGACTGGAAACACGACTTACCAGCTGAAGAGAATCTGGAGTTTCAACAGGAAAGGTCAGTTCTCAGGGGAGGAATAAGAAAGACCAGCACAGACGGTGGGGTAGGGGCACACTGCGCCCATTGCGCTGGGAAGGGCTCTGGGATCAGAGAATCCACTGAGGTAAAGGAATCTGGCACAGGCTGTTAGCTCTTCTCTGCTAATTATTTAGCAGTTCAGAAGAGAAAGCCAAAATATTTTAAAACTCAAATTAGATTTTCCCCTATCCGGGGGGTGACTCAGCAGATCTTGGCGCCAGGGGGTGTGGCCTCAGCTACCTCCTGAGAATAGTTAAGAGACTGACAAGTGGGTGGATACGGCCCAAGGCAACACACACTGCCTAGCTTAGCTGGAGGGAGTGGAACTCAGCTCCAGGAAGTCCCAGAGAAGCGGAACCTTTGAACTAGGGACCGCGGTTTCTGGCAGACACTTCCAGTTTGAGCGCAGGGGCTTCTCACGTCACCTGCTGCAGACATCCACTCCCCACCCGGACCCATAGGCTGGGCTTCGTGCTGTCTTCACTATTCTACGCCCTCGAAGCACAGTAGTGCTAATCACCTCTGAGACACTTCCAGGGAGGGGGTGGGGAACTCTCTCCCAGAGCTCTCTCTTAGCTCAGGCACAGGGGCCACTGCATGCATCCGGTCTGGGAGGAAGCTGGTAAAGAAGTAAATAATTTCCTACCCCAGGGACAGACCCCAAAAGATTTTTTTAAGTATGAGCAAAAAAGCTAGAAAAACCATAGATTCCTTCTATACAGAGAAAGAGCGGGTACCCAACCCCGAGGAAGTTGACAGCAGAGAATCAGCAGACAACAACCTAAAGGGGAACGATTCCTGCCCCCCATCACATAACTCTCTCCTAGAAGAAGCTCTTAAGAAATTGAGGGAGATCGAAGAAAAATGGGGAAAGGAAAGGGAAGTTATGATAGAGAATAACAACGTCCTGAAATTGGAGTTGGAAAAAATAAAGAATTCACAGGAGATGCAGGGAAACAAAATTAGTGAATTAGAAAAGGTTAAAAAAACACAGGAAAGTAGGATTTCTGAATTGGAAAAGATAAAAAAGTCTCAAGAAAATAGAATTTCTGAATTGGAAAAAGAAAATAATTCTCAAAAAAAAAAATTAGGGAAATGGAAAAAAATTCAATAGAGCAAAATAATTCATTTAAAAACGAAATTGGGCATTTACAAAAAGAACTAAAAACTGTGAAAGAAGAAAATAACTCCTTAAAAGTCAGGATGGAACAAATAGAAATGAATGATTCACAGAGAACCCAAGAATCAGTCAAACAAAACAAAAAAAATGAGAAGCTGGAGAACAACGTCAAATACTTACTGGGAAAATCTATAGACCTGGAAAATAGATCTAGGAGAGATAATCTGCGGATTATTGGACTTCCAGAAAACTATGACCAAAAAAAGAGCCTAGATTCTATTTTACAGGAAATTATCAAAGAGAACTGTCCAGAGATAATAGAAACAGAAGGGAAAGTAGATGTGGAAAGAATTCATCGAACTCCTTCTGAAATAGACCCTAAAAAAAGAACACCACGGAATATTGTGGCTAAGCTGCAGAATTACCACACAAAGGAGAAAATCCTGCAAGCAGCTAGAAAAAAACAATTTAAATACCAAGGTGCCACAATAAGGGTTACCCAAGATCTGGCTGCCTCCACATTAAAAGATAGAAGGGCCTGGAACCTGATATTCCGTAAGGCAAAAGATCAAGGACTGCAACCAAGAATGAACTACCCAGCTAAGTTTAGCATCTTTTTCCATGGAAGAAGATGGTCATTCAATGAAACAGAGGAATTCTATATGTTTCTAAGAAAAAAACCAGACTTAAACAAAAAATTTGATCTACATCCACAAGACTGAAGAGAAACAGAAAAAGGTACACAGAACCCTTGAGAACTGTAACTCTGTTGTGGGTATATAAAAAATACTCAAGGATAATTTGATTTTACTGATATAAAAGAAAAAAAGGGGGGTGTAGTAAAGGGAAGGAGGTCGTTTCAGAAAAAGGGGAAGGAGTGATAAAAAGAGGGAAACTACATCCCAGGAAGAGACATAGAAAATACACCATATCTGAGGGAACTTAGTGAGGGGGAGAATCATTGTGTGAATCTTACTCTCATCAGAAGAGGCTCAAAGAGTAAATAATTAACATATTTGTTTTTCAGAGAATTTTCTCTCACCTCATTAAAAGGGGGGAGAGGAAAAGGGGAAAGGAAAAGGAGAATAAGTGAAGGGACTTGGAGGGAGGGGGGAGGGATCCTAAAAAAAAAAAAAAAAAGAGGGAGGGTTGCGCGTCACAAGAGGGGTCTGTAAATTAAATATCGGGGAGGGGGATCAGGGGGGTCAAGGGAAAAAAGTACAATCTGGGGATAATATGATGGCAGGAAATACAGAATTAGTAATTTTAACTGTAAATGTAAATGGGATGAACGATCCCATCAAACGGAGACGGATAGCAGATTGGATCAAAAAGCAGAACCCTACAATATGTTGCCTACAGGAAACACACTTAAAGCAGGGAGATACATACAGAGTAAAGGTAAAAGGTTGGAACAGAGCCTATTATGCTTCAGGTAAAGCCAAAAAAGCAGGGGTAGCTATCCTTATCTCAGATCAAGCAAAAGCAGAAGTAGATCTCGTTAAAAAAGATAAGGAAGGAAACTATATCCTGCTGAAAGGTAGCATAAATAATGAAGCCATATCAATACTAAACATATATGCACCAAGTGGTATAGCATCTAACTTTCTAAAGGAAAAGTTAAGAGAACTGCAAGAAGAAATAGACAGTAAAACTATAATAGTGGGAGATCTCAACCTTGCACTCTCAGATTTAGACAAATCAAACCACAAAACAAACAAGAAAGAAATTAAAAAAGTAAATAGAACATTAGAAAAACTAGGTATGATAGACCTTTGGAGAAAACTGAATGGCAATAGGAAGGAATATACTTTCTTCTCAGCAGTTCATGGATCCTATACAAAAATTGACCATATATTAGGACATAAAGATCTCAAAATTAAATGTAGGAAGGCAGAAATAATAAATGCCTTCTTCTCAGATCACAATGCAATAAAAGCTACATTCAGTAAAAAGTTAGGGGTAAATAGACCAAAAAGTAATTGGAAACTGAATAATCTCATCTTAAAGAATGACTGGGTGAAAGAGCAAATTATAGAAACAATTAACAATTTCATCCAAGATAATGATAATGATGAGACATCATTTCAAAATCTTTGGGATGCAGCTAAAGCAGTAATAAGGGGAAATTTTATATCTTTAGAGGCTTATTTGAAGAAAATTGAGAAAGAGAAGATTAACGAATTGGGCTTACAACTTAAAAGGCTAGAAAAAGACCAAATTATAAACCCCCAACCAAAACTTAAACTTGAAATACAAAAATTAAAAGGAGAAATCAATAAAATTGAAAGTAAAAAAACTATTGAATTAATAAATAAAACCAAGAGTTGGTTTTATGAAAAAGCCAATAAAATAGATAAACCTTTGGTAAA
Organism: Sminthopsis crassicaudata; assembly: GCF_048593235.1. Classification (NCBI taxonomy): domain Eukaryota; kingdom Metazoa; phylum Chordata; class Mammalia; order Dasyuromorphia; family Dasyuridae; genus Sminthopsis; species Sminthopsis crassicaudata. The sequence goes on along the minus strand of NC_133619.1, from coordinate 485,366,623 downwards.
TTTGATCAAAAAAAAGAAAGAGGAAAATCAAATTGATAGTCTTACAAATGAAAAGGGGGATCTTTCCACCAATGAAGAGGAAATTAGAGAAATAATAAGGAGTTACTTTGCCCAACTTTATGCCAATAAATTTGATAACTTAAGTGAAATGGATGACTTTCTCCAAAAATATAGGCTCCCTAGATTAACAGAGGAGGAGATAAATTGCTTAAATAGTCCCATTTCAGAAAAAGAAATAGAACAAGCTATTAATCAACTCCCCAGGAAAAAATCCCCAGGGCCAGATGGATTCACATGTGAATTCTACCAAACATTTAAAGAACAATTAGCCCCAATGTTATATAAATTATTTGAAAAAATAGGGGATGAAGGAGTCCTACCAAACTCCTTTTATGACACAGACATGGTACTGATACCTAAACCTGGTAGATCGAAAACTGAGAAAGAAAATTATAGACCAATCTCCTTAATGAATATTGATGCTAAAATCTTAAATAAGATATTAGCAAAAAGACTTCAGAAAATCATCTCCAAGATAATACACTATGATCAAGTAGGATTTATTCCAGGAATGCAGGGCTGGTTTAATATTAGGAAAACTATTAATATAATTGACCATATTAATAATCAAATTAATAAGAACCATATGATCATCTCAATAGATGCAGAAAAAGCATTTGACAAAATCCAACATCCATTCCTACTAAAAACTCTTGAGAGTATAGGAATAAATGGATTATTCCTTAGAATAATCAGGAGTATATATTTAAGACCGTCAGTAAGCATAATATGCAATAGAAATAAACTGCAACCTTTCCCAGTAAGATCAGGAGTGAAACAAGGTTGCCCACTATCACCATTACTATTCAATATAGTACTAGAAATGCTAGCCTCGGCAATAAGAGCCGAGAAAGAGATTCAAGGAATTAGAGTAGGAAATGAGGAAATCAAACTATCACTTTTTGCAGATGACATGATGGTATACTTAGAGAACCCCAAAGACTCTGCTAAAAAGCTACTAGAAATAATTCAAAATTTCAGCAAAGTGGCAGGATACAAAATAAATCCACATAAATGCTCGGCATTTTTATATATCAGTAACAAAATGCAACAGCAAGAGATACAAAGAGAAATTCCATTCCAAACAAATGTTGAGAGTATAAAATATTTGGGAATCCATCTACCAAAGAAAAGTCAGGAATTATATGAGAAAAATTACAAAACACTTGCCACAAAAATAAAATCAGATTTAAATAATTGGAAAGACATTCAGTGCTCTTGGATAGGCCGAGCGAATATAATAAAGATGGCAATACTCCCCAAACTAATCTATTTATTTAGTGCTATACCAATCAGACTCCCAAGAAACTATTTTAATGACCTAGAAAAAATAACAACAAAATTCATATGGAAGAATAAAAGGTCAAGAATTGCAAGGGAACTAATGAAAAAAAACTCAGAGGAAGGTGGTCTAAGTGTACCTGATCTAAAGCTATATTATATAGCAGCAGTCACCAAAACCATTTGGTATTGGCTACGAAATAGACCGGTAGATCAGTGGAACAGATTAGATACAAAGGACAAAAAAGGGTACATCTATAGCAATCTAATCTTTGACAAACCCAAAGATTCCAACATTAGGGATAAAAATTCATTATTCGGAAAAAACTGTTGGGAAAACTGGAAATTAGTATGGCAGAAATTAGATATGGATCCACACTTAACACCATATACCAAGATAAGTTCAAAATGGGTCCATGATTTAGGCATAAAGAGGGAGATAATAAATAGATTAGAGGAACAGAGGATAATCTACCTCTCAGACTTGTGGAGGAGGAAGGAATTTATGACCAGAGGAGAACTAGAGATCATTATTGATCACAAAATAGAACACTTTGATTACATCAAACTAAAAAGTTTCTGTACAAATAATACTAATGCAAACAAGATTAGAAGGGAAGTAACAAATTGGGAAAATATTTTTAAAATCAAAGGTTCTGACAAAGGTCTCATTTCCAAAATATATAGAGAACTGACCCTAATTTATAAGAAACCGAACCATTCTCCAATTGATAAATGGTCAAAGGATATGAACAGACAATTCTCAGAGGAAGAAATTGAAACTATATCCACTCACATGAAAGAGTGTTCCAAATCACTACTGATCAGAGAAATGCAAATTAAGACAACTCTGAGATACCACTACACACCTGTCAGATTGGCTAAGATGACAGGAACAAATAATGACAAATGTTGGAGGGGATGTGGGGAAATTGGGACACTAATACATTGCTGGTGGAGTTGTGAAAGAATCCAGCCATTCTGGAGAGCAATCTGGAATTATGCCCAAAAAGTTATCAAACTGTGCATACCCTTTGACCCAGCAGCGCTACTACTGGGATTATATCCCAAAGAAATACTAAAGAGCGGAAAGAGACATATATGTGCCAAAATGTTTGTGGCAGCTCTTTTTGTTGTAGCTAGAAACTGGAAGATGAATGGATGTCCATCAGTTGGAGAATGGTTGGGTAAATTGTGGTATATGAAGGTTATGGAATATTATTGCTCTGTAAGAAATGACCAGCAGGAGGAATATAGAGAGGCCTGGAGAGACTTAAATCAACTGATGCTGAGTGAAATCAGCAGAACCAGAAGATCACTGTACACTTCAACAACAATACTGTATGAGGATGTATTCTGATGGAAGTGGAAATCTTCAACATAAAGAAGATCCAACTCACTTCCAGTTGATCAATGATGGACAGAGGTAGCTACACCCAGAGAAGAAACACTGGGAGGGGAATGAAAATTGTTAGCACTAATATCTGTCTGCCCAGGTTGCATGTACCTTCGGATTCTAATGTTTATTGTGCAACAAGAAAATGATATTCGCACACATGTATTGTACCTAGACTATATTGTAACACATGTAAAATGTATGTTATTGCCTGTCGTCGGGGGGAGGGAATAGAGGGAGGGGGGGTAATTTGGAAAAACGAATACAAGGGATAATATTATAAAATATATATATATATATAATAATAAAAAAAAAAAAAAAAGAAGATAGCTTCTTTTTCTTTGCAGAGGTGGGAGATGATATGTCTAACCCACTATATAAAATGTCCTTTTTTCCCTCTGTATTATTTAGATTTGTTGAATTTTTCTTAAAATAGTTTTCTTTTCTTTTCTTTTTTTTTGTTTGTTTGTTTGTTTAATAAAGAGTAACTCTCTGAGAGGGAAAGAGACAATTTGAAAACATAAATGATACAAAAAATAGAACCTGTCATTATTAAATGATATTATTATTAAATCATAGCCCACATAAGCTTTGATTCTTATAGGAATTCCTGCTCTCTTTAGTGAAATTCAGACTGAAGATGGCCAATCAAATACTTAGGATTCTAGGAATACTTCTGAGGGGCAATGAGATGGTTTTCTTTAATACAAATTGCTCAATATCCTACAGATGTTCTCCAATCCCCCTTATACCAATATTATTAATTGAGAATTATTTAGTCAGTAAACACTAAGCAGCTTTTAAGATGAGGTATTATATGAGGTGCTTAAGTAAGTATAGTAGGGTATGAAACATCTCTCCCCACCCAAGTCTGTCACATATATTTTAACTTGGCTTCCTATACAAACATGAAGATGATTCTAGGATGCCAATGGAAAGATGAGAGGCTCAACATTCTTTGAACTCTCCTCTGGCCAAAAGAGTGGGGTATGGGGAAAAGAAGACCCATCCAAGAATAATGTGTAGGCCTTTCTTTTCCTCCCTTTTCCTCCTCTCATTCTCCCTTCTTGGAGTATCTCCCCAAAAAGCTCTACTTGCTCCAATTTCTGGAAATCAATCCCTTTCAGCTTAATGATTTATTAACAATCTCTGGGATGTGGCTAAGTTTCCTTGACCTAACTAAACAGGATTCTTGGGCAACATAATTCCAATTTGAAAGTCTGCTTAATCTAAGGTCTATATCTGAATTTATTGATTGGACATGTACTTGAAGTACATTGGAGTAGGTAAATTAATCATGCTAACTTTACAAAATTTATTGGCATCTCATAATACTCTTTAATAACAATTTTATACTTCTTGTGTTTAAAATATTACAGGTTTCCTGGTTCACTGTTCAGTACCTATCCTTTAGACTTCCCCTGTTCTCCTTATCCTTACTTCAAACTTCAACCTAGCAACCTTTTTATTTTTTTGTCATGGCATGCAAGGCCCTCCACAATTTATTTTTATTTTTCATTTTTTAAATAATAGCCTTTTATTTTTAAAATATGTGCAAATATAGTTTTTAATATTCAGTCTTGTAAAACCTCATGCTCCAAATTTTTTCTCTTTCTTCCCCTTACTCCCTCCTCTAGACATCAAGTATTCCAATATATGTTAAATATATGTTATCGACTAGAATTCTCTCTCTATATTTCCATAATTATCATGCTGCATAAGAAAAATTAGATCAAAAAGGCAAAAAGATGAGAAAGGAAACAAAAAGCAAGCAAACAACAGCAAAAAAAAGTGAAAATGCTATGTTGTGATTCACATTCACTTCCCATAGCTCTCTCTCTTGATGCCGACAGCTCTCTTCATTACAAGTCTATTGGAATTGGCCTGAACCATCTTATTGTTGAAAAGAACCATGTCCATCACAGTTGATCATCACATAATCTTGTTGTTGCTGTGTATGATGTTCTCTCTCAGCATCAGTTCATGTAAATCTCTTCAGGTCTCTATAAAATCGTCCTACTGGTCATTTCTTACAGAACATTAACATTCCATAACATTCATATACCATAACTTATTCAGCCATTCTCCAACTGATGGGCATCCACTCAGTTTCCATTTTCTGGCCACTACAAAAAGGGCTGCCACAAACATTTTTGCACATACAGGTCCCTTTCCCTCCTTTAAGATCTCTTTGGGACATAAGCCCAGTAGAAACACTGATGGATCAAAGGGTATGCACAGTTTGATAGCCCTTTAGGCATAGTTCCAAATTACTCTCCAGAATGGTTGGATAAATTCACAACTCCACCAACAATGTATTAGTGTCCTACATCCCCTCCAACATTTATCATTATGTTTTCCTGTCATCTTAGTCAATTATAGAGGTGTGTAGTGGTATCTCAGAGTTGTCTTAATTTGTATTTCTCTGATCAATAGTGATCTGGAGCATTTTTTTTCATATGACTAGAAATGGTTTTAATTTCTTCATTTGAAAATTGTCTGTTCACATCCTTTGGCCACTTATCAATTGGAGAATGGCCTAGCAACTTTTTAGAGACACAAAATAGCATAACTATAAATGCACAGTAAAGTCTTGAATCACTTTCCAGTTTGTAGCCTCTTCTACAAGTAACTTTTTTGTATTTTCCCAATTGTTTGTTACCACCCTCCCAATTACTTGATATTCATTTTCTATATGTTTTACTGTTATTTATCTGTGAAGATATTGCTTACCCACCATAGAATATTAGTTCCTTAAGGGTCTGGATAGTTTCATTTTTATTTTTGATTTCTGGATGATCAGTTCAGTGCTCATACTCAGGCTTTATTTCTTATCTATTTAATTTTTTCCCTCATATGCTTTTTAAAAATTGACTATTATTACTTTCAATATAACTTAGATATGGTGTTCTTAATTTTTTTCCATCCACAACCCCTTTTCACCTGAGAAATTTTTACATGACCTTAGCATATATATATGCAAAATAGGTATACAAATCAAATATTTACTAACAGTAAATCATAATTTCAGTTATGACACTACATATGGTGTCACGAACCACAGTTTTAAAAGTTAAACCTAAGATACTAATGTTTCTACTCCTCAATTAAATCCTGTTTATGTCATGATTTTTAGATCAGTTTGTCTTCATACTTCAATTGATTTTATTATCTTCTACAATGATATGTGAATTACTCAAGACAAGCAATAATTTTAATGTTGTTTCATTTTGTGACATTAGTAGTCATATCTGTGTACTTGTATTAACACAAAACTAATTCAGAAATTCTGACCTTTACCAGATAAAATGGTTTCCCAGCCATCTTAGTTAGTGCTCTTTAAAGTGACTGCTGGGGGCCCCTAGATGGTACAGTGAATAGAGTCCTGAAGGAGGACCTGAGTTCAAATATGACCTCAGACACTTAACACTTCACACTTCCTAGATGTGTGACCCTAGGCCAAGTCATTTAACCCCACTTGCCTCAGCAAAAAAAAAAAAAAAAAAAAAAAAAAAAATTAAAAAAAAATTTCTGTAATGTGACTGCTGGATTTCATTCCATATTACATTTTTTTTGTATTCCATTTTGTTTTAATTTCATGGCTTTGAAAAATGAGTATTATTGCCAGAAATATGTAAAAGTATATCTCCTAAAGCACACACTTCATTGACAAAGTTATTGCAAGGGCTCCTAATGTATGGAAGTCAAATCTTTAAGAATCATTCCAGGCCAAGGAGAAAGAGGATTAATCTGAAGGCAAAGTATAGTTATAAATGGAAAACAACCCAAGAATTGGCATATAATTTCATCAAAATAGTCTAATTAATGCTTAAAAATTAAATGAATACCTTTGGAGGAACCTGGAAGTTGGCAATAGGAAGATGTATGTTATCTCCATATAATTTGGTGTAATCTTTTTGAAGACCAGTGAGGAGATGAGTAAAGAATGAATGGGAACTGATAAAGAAAAATGAAGAAAAAATGCTCTTCACAAGCAAGATAATATAAAAATTAGAATACTGAAGATCAGACAAGAGTAATTTTACTGATTAATATAATTTTTTTATTAAAGGTTACATGATTGCTAGAAGCCTAGGTGAGTTTGTAAGATATGATTATCTCCATCCATTGTGAAACATTGATTCTCCAAAAAGGTTTTGGATATCTCTGTCTATATATACATACATACATTGTGTATTTACATCTATATTTTTGCATGTATGTAGATAGATTTTATTTCAGTGACATGAAAGTCTTGTTCCAATTAAGAAAAGTATAAACTCTGATAAAACTATTGATATGTTAAGAATCAAAATTGTTGCTAATTTACAAAAATTCCCACCTGGAGATCAAATGCTACAATATGATCTTATACTATCCCACACATTATGAGAGGCTAAAAATGTATTTAAGACAAGAAGATAAACATGCTTAAATAACCTAAGAATTTACCTGATCAAATCCACGTGCAAATCTATAGGCTATAATGAAGGTTATACATGGGGGGAGGGGGGAAATTGAACTATTTGTCAAGGGCACTCAATATTCAACGTGATTTAGTAGTTTCATGATAAAGAATTAAAGAACATAAGTCAAAAAATTTAAGCTTAATGTATATTTGTATAATCTAAGCAGTAGAATATGCTATAAAATACAATTTTCAAAAAAAGATGTAAAAATTGTAAGGTTTATTTTATATTTACTTTGTTTTAATTGATTTGCACATCATTGTAACTTTTATCATAAAAACATAGATACTTGCTCTTTAGAAGTTCTTCCAAGGCAGGAATGATGTTATTGTTGGGTTTTTTTGTGTCTCAAAGTCTAACATATTAATTTGTACAGAACAGTTTATTGAACTTAATTGAATGAAAAAAAGTCTGTTTTCATCTCATGTACCAAAGAATTCTATTGTGTAATCTGTGGGTCGGTGGGTGTATAAATGTATATATGTATGTATATGTGTGTCTGTATTTCCTTCTCTTTCTGAACATCTTTAAAATTTCCTTCGAAGTTAGAAGATTTTAGAATTTAATTTAACTTTGAAAGACATATCTAATAGAATAGTCCCATGATATCCTCAGAACTAAGGCTGTTCCCTTTTTATCTTTCTATCCCTGGCACCTAGGCTGTGTTGCCCACAGTAGGCACTTGTTACATATTTATTGAAGTTAAAGAACTCAAGTGTCCCTTTGGTAGCCACCTCTAGTCCCTTTTCTCTACACAGCCCAAGGAAGACATCTTTGAACTTCTTTTCATTCATCTCTCTCTGTACTTATCTATACTCAATGTATTCTTTCATCTTTAGAGTTTGGTCAGACTTCTTTCTGAGCAGCTGCACTCACCAAATCCCCATTTGTTTTGTTTTGCCTCTAAACATTGAGGTCAAGAGAGATAAACCTTGAAATGAAGGCTTCATCTGAAGGAAGCACTTTAAACTTTGTGGAAAAACCACATTTCCAGCTATGAATATCATCTTCTTTATACAATACGTATTCTAGCGATGATATCATTGTGTCACTCCCTTTACTGAAAGAAAGTTTTCTCCAATTAATCCATTATCAGAGAGAAGGGATAAGTAACTGACTTTTGTCAAAGTTTAGCTGAAAAGTTTAATTTTCAATTCATATTTATGTATAGTCAATAGCCAAATGATATTTTTGAAATATTTTCAAAGTTTATCATTAGTCCATTTACTAGATGAATAATGGGTTTTCTTTGTTCCTTTATTTTGAATGGAAAATAACAATTATTTGAGAGGAAGATCATTGATTTTATGACCTAAATAGAAGCAAGGAAAGAAAAAAAAAACAAAAAACTCATTGAATTTCTTGAATCTCTAAAAACAGCTTCCAGTGTAAAGTTGTGTAAAAATCTGAAAGTTGGACACATAAATAGTTGTAGATAGGCTATTGCTGAGAATATATCTCCCATCTCCATTCCTTTGTACTAGCTGTTTCCCATGCCTGGGATACTCTTTCCCTTTCCTGGGATGCTTTCAAAATTGAAGTACCACCTTCTATGTTTGAGCTTTCCTGTTTCCTTCTAGTGCTTCTATCTCAAGATTATTTTATCTCTCAGGTAAGTGTTCTGAATATATTTTTATATGTGCATATTTTCTTCAAGAGAAGGGACTGTTTTGCTTTTCATGGCTAAGGGATCTAAATAATAGAATGTTGAATGTCAAGTCAGAAAGACCTTAGTTCAAATATTGAGATCTGAGATACTGAGTGAATCATTTAACCTATATCTGTTTTATTATGGTAAAACAGCAATAACAATAGCATCTATGTCATGGGGTGGTTGTGAAGATGTGATGGCAAATTATATACTTTAACAATATATCATGATATTCTATATGTGATTTATATTTATATTATGATTTGTTATACCATATTAAAATATTGTGATATTTTATATTAGATGAATATTAGAATCACTAATTTGAAGCATTAAATAAATGCTGACTCTTTTCTTTGTATTTCTAAAGTAAAATACATAATAGGAATACAATCATTGCTTTTTGACTAGTTGTTATTAACATCCTTATTATTTCATTGAATATGCTACATAACAATAATTTGCTCTCAGTAAAATAGTGACCTAATTACAATTCAAGTACTTTGCTAATTTCTCTTGACCCTTACCCACTCATCAATTTGGGCTACTATCAGGTTGTCCAGGGCCCTCCTCTTTAGGTTGTTCACAGATTCCAAAAGTCTCATTCTCTCTACCCCTCAGTTGCATGAAAATTCCTGTGAGGCTTGATTGATCTCGACGACTTATTAAGGAATGTATTCAAAGGAACTAATCACATTAAGACATTAATGACATAATGTAACTAGTCATGTAAAGACACGCACTTTACCTGACCATGGAACAGGGTGCATGTTGAATAGCAAATTCCATTCATTTCTTCAATAGGTACTTTTTAAACGTTTATCCCACTGAAGGCCTTTTGCTAAGACTGTAGCAGACACAACACTGCTGTCTCTAATGCTGTTTTAATTCATGTGGCAATAACACTGTTAGGTTAAAGAAGCACTTCCTTCTTAAATCTGAGAGATGAGTATCATATGTAATATAGTTCCAATTTTAGATGATGAAGAGACTACATCCAAGAGAGGTGAAGTGACTTGCTAAGTGTTATTCAGTAAATGTATGGGCTGAGACTTGAATCTAGGTTTTCTGACTCCAGAGCTTGTTTGACTAAGTGCTTTCCATAATTTTAGGCTTCTTCTCATTGCTATATACCGATCTTTTTGGCACTGATATATTGGGATGGAATGTTGTGGAAAGGAAAATCTACTGGCTCTAGAATCAGAAATCTTGGGTCCAAATTTCATCTTTAATATTTACTGCCAGTGTGATCTTTGGCAAAGCATTTATGTCCCCCATATCTATAAAATAGAATGATTGGACTAGATGGTCTCCAATATCCCTTTCAGCTCAAGATTTATGATTCTATGAATGGCATAGTACAGCAGAAATAGTTGGACCAATCCTGCAGAAAAATAATTTGGAATTATGGAAAAAGTCATAAGACCCTTCTTAGAATTTTTTCCATAGAAATCAATATGAGTTGGATTGCTTGCCATTTAGAGGAGGGGGGTGAGACATAAGAAGGGGAAAATTTGGAACACAATGCTATGCAAGGATCAATGTTAAAAATTATCCATGCAAATGTTTTGAAAATGAAAATCTTTAGTAAAAAATAAAAAGAAATCAATATAAGGAATATATCTGAGATCTCAAAGTCAGAAAGACTTCAATATAGTTCACAATATTCCTACCTACATTTATGGTAGGAAAACCTTTAAAGAAAGTAAAGACATATTAAGTGGAGAGAATAGCTGAGTAAATTGTGGTGTATGAATGAAATAAAATATTACATACCATAACAAATATTGAACATGAGTTCAGAAAAACTCATAGGAAGTTGTAGACAAAATGATCAACAGAATTTTGGTAACAATATACTGCATATGATGCAGTAATGTAAGAACATGAAAAGGCAATTAAATTCAGATTAAATAAAATAATCAGTCTTGGTCCTTGAGAGCAGATGACAAAATACAACTCTCTTCTCTAAGTAAAGATATGAAGAGTTATAGATGAGGAATATGGCATACATTATGAAATTGAATCACTGTCATTTGTTGTTACCTAACTTTACAATGGAAGAATTCAATGTTTCTTTTCGGGGAATATATACATATACTATATATGCATATCTATCTATCTATCTATCTATCTATCTATCTATCTATCTATCTATCTATCATTTATCTATTTCCCTACACTTTTAAAAGCAATATCATGTAAGCTATTTTGGACTACAACACCAGAAGAGAATTTAGTCCTAAAATCTAATTTTTTCCTTTTATTCACTCTGGCAAGTTGTTTCTGATAGAAGATAAGGAGTTTGGAAATTACAGAAATTACACAAGTAACAAGTAGTTGGAGAAATATGGACTTGGAATCAGAACTTGGGTACAGGTTCAGGTTCTGTCACTTGCTTGATTAAAGACCTTGGAAAAATAACTTTCTTTCATCTGAGCTTCCCTAATTCATAAAATGAAGGGTTATCCTAGCTAATCTTCCTAAGTCCTTCCAGAGAGAAATAACTATGAATTTAAGATATGTATACCAAACCAAGAATTATATTACCTTCCTTAAATATTCAGCAAGTTGCATTTTGGACAATACAATCTAAAACAAAAAATAAAATAAAACAAAAAAGCCTAACCCCAATATTTTCCTATAAGTCTTAAATTCTCTTAACTATGATCTCTTTAGTTTCTTTTTTAGTTTCCCCCTTGAGATTCCTTCAACAGCAATCAACTCAACCTTAATATGCAGCATCCCTATTATTACAATGTGAAGATTTGGGGCTGGGGTTGGAAAAAGGGCAGGAATCAGCACTAGAAGAATGAGTCACAGCCATGTAGGAATCACACACTGATATTATGGCTGTGTGCTTCAGCCCATTCATGACATACTCCCACTGGATTTATACTCATGGCTCTAGCAAAGAAAGTTTGTCCCTCCGCAATCTTCTTGACTACGTGATGTTCAGATTAAGGGCTCTTTCTTGCCACTTGAAGACTAGCTGTCCAGTCTCTCTGACCTGTGTATGTACACACACACACAAACACACACACGCACGCACACACGCACACACACATACACTGAATTTAAATTGCAATGAAATTAATTAAACAGCTAAAAAAGGAAAAAAAAATTAAACAGCAATATAAAGGGGGAAAAGGCCACTTTCAGTTTATGACAGTGATGCGAGAGCAGAAGAATTATATCTTAAGTAAATAATATGAATTAACTCTTGGATGATAGAACTTTTTTCCCCTCCTTTTTAGCTGTTTAACAGCAAAATCTGATCAGATTCAGGAGATTCAGTTCCATGGACATGCAAGACCCAGCTAGAACTATAATGGACCTGATTATTAAACTTTCCATTCTGTTTCCATTGTTTTGTTTTGCTTAGACCATTAAAGTGATGACAAGAAAATCACTGTCATCTGAAGTAGTCCATTTCATTTTTAAATTAATCTAATTCTTTTGTAATCTCTGCCCCACTCATATTCCAGTTACCAACTCATTACAATGAACCTAAACCCAAGTTATTTTAACATCTTTTCATTGGTTTTCTGGATTAGACAAGAACCAGAACAAAGTGAACAGTGGTGAATTGGTAAATGGTTAATAATTAGCTTTCTGGGAAATTAAAATGTGCATACAATGCACTTTTAAATTTAATTAGCATTATTAACTTCCTCTAATACTTTCTTTAAGTCTAGAAATTTAAGAGAACCACAAATAATGCCCTGAGAATTGTTTGTCAATTTCTGAGGAATAAATGTTCACACTGAAAATTTGACCCCTGAGGTTTAGGCTGGATCTAGAACACTCTTGAAGTGGAATCTCCTAAATTTGATTGAATTCTTCCTGCTCATGCACACCTCATCACATTCAAGAGTTGTATCTCTGGAGAGAGTTCGTTACCCCTAGTTCCTGATGATCCATCGGTGAGTCAGGTCTGAAGCATGTTGCCCTCTGTTTGGCTACATAAAATTTTGTTCCATCCCATGTGAGCTAATACCATCTTGTAATAAGGAATCATAAACTACCACCAGATTTACCTACAGTTGTTTTTTAATGGACTTTCTGGACAATATTATTTTAGAAATTATGCTGTGCAATGAAATTAATTAACACAGGTAACTTGTGGAATCCAGACTTTTATTGTTTCTTTCATTTCATAAAATTTCCATGGCTAAAGCACCTGGAAAAGCCATACAGCTTGAGTGGGCACCACATTAGAAAGGCCTAAAGGAGAGCAGATGGAAATTTTGAAGATGAAATAGGAACAGATGGGAACTCTGGAGGCAAAACTTGAACTTGGGTATTTCAAAGTTCACATTGCTGAACATAAAGTCCTATTAACCATCTTCCAATAAAGAGTTAAACTGACAGGCTGCTCTGTGACTTCCCTCCTTATGAATTTCCAATGGCACTTAGCTGTCAACAATTCCTGTGGCAGGAGTTAAAAAAGCTTTCTCTGCTCCTTTCCAAACAGCAGATTTTTTAGGCAATGCTTTTCCCTACCTGGGATTGTATGTGAAGGCGGCGCTGCTATAAACAGGGAGAGAAAAGTCCAGCTCTCTTCTCTTTTTTTCCTTTTTAGCAAGTTGATTGTCTTTCCCCTATAATTTCCCTCTTCTGCATTTAGACAGCTGTGCACCCACAGAAAGCCATGTTGGCAAGGGGGCAGGGGAGGTCAGCAGGCTGACCTGTGCACTGCCCAGTCGGAAGCCTGCTGTTGTTTTGGAAAGACGTCCACACCATCCCACAGACGTCCCCCTTAGTGAAAAGCGGCCAAGCTGTCTGACACAGTTCAGCCTGGGGCATGATGTGGCCCAGGCTCCAGTGTTTATTGCATTTTGGTGTGGCTCCACCTCTGCCTCCCACCTCCCATTTCTTAAATGGTCCAGGGCCATGAAGCTTGAGTGAGACAAATAGGTTCTAAATTTACTGAATTCCACTGGAAGGACTGGAGCAGCCCCATGAGTTTTTTTTTTCTTTTGTGAGAAATGCTTTTCTTCCTGTTTTTGATGTCTGATTTGAAGGGAAGCACTTGTACAAGAGAGCTAAAAGGGGAATTTCTTCATTGTTGTTCTTAATGAAGATGGAGTCCTTGAATGTGTCATTCTCCTCCAGTCAGTCTTTTAATTGAGAGTTAGATAGCCTCCAAAGTCAGATTTGCCCACAGGACAAGGCAGTGTTAATCTATTTATTGATTAGTTGAACCATCTGTGTAGAGCTTGTCTTCATTTGTCAAGTCATTTCTTAGATGTCCTCAGAAGGAGAAAAGGTCTTTTTTAAAAACCCAATATTGTTAACCAGAAAATCAAAGGAAATCTTGCCCTTCCTGAAGTCAAAAAAAGGCTGTATGGCATGGTAGGTAGGCCATGGGCTTGGGAATTAGGAAGGCTGTCAGACACATACTATTTTACTCTTGGCAAGTCACTGACTCAGTATCAGTTTCCTCATCTGTAAAATATAGGGGATAGATTTACTGACCTCTAAACTGTTCCTGTTCTAAATTTAACACTTTAGAGAAGCTTCACTGAGTCTATGCTTATAGTGTCAAATAGCATAAGTGTTATTTGAATGATGGGCTAAATGTCAAACTTATCACTGTACTTTGGACATAATGAGTGATTAATAAATGTGCATTGAATTAATATTTATTTGAATCATAGAATATTAAAGTTTGAAGAAACCTTAGAAACTATCTTGTCCCTTATTTCATAGATGAGAAATTTTAAGATTGAGGAAAGACAAGAATCTTGCTTGAAGTCACCCAATTCAATGGTGGATCCAGAACTAGAACCTAGAATCCATTTTCCTAATCCAATGTTGTCAAGTAATCATTTCAATGGTGATGAGGGAGAAAGGAAAGGAATAAGCATTTATATAATGCCTATGAATGTTATAGGCACTTCTATAAGCACTTTTTTACAAATACCTACTCTGATCCTCCCAGCAACCCCAAGAGGTAGTGCTATTAATATTCCCATTTTATAGATGAGGAAATGAAGGCAATCAGAGGTTATGTGACTTATCAGAGATTATGCCACATTACTAGTAGGTATTACTATAATTGAACTCATATCTTCCTGATTCAAAGCCCAGTAGTCTATTCACTATGCTACAGTTGCTTCAGAATGTGATAATGATAGAGAATCCAATAATTGCCCAGACAGTATGGTATATTAGACAAAATACTGGATTAGGAAAAGCAGAAATGACTACTATTTATATTCAACTTGATTCAATCAGAACCCAAATAACGATTAAACTGGGGTTAGCCTAGGACCTATCAGTATCCAATTAGAATCATATGGGTTTTGGTTTAAGGCATAGCACTTAAATAATGATTGGTTGATTTCTAGTTGATTTTAAGGCTTTGCATTTTTTTTTTTGTTTTTTCATTTAATATATTCCCACAGAACTTTTGTAAGAACTCTAAAGCTCTAACAATTGTTTTACCTACTTCCATAACTGTGAATTTTAAAAATTTGGTCTCATAGCAAAAGACTTTTGTTATAATATGGGTTACTCTATCAGCAAGCATCATATGTAATGAGGATAAACTGGAACCATTCCCAATAAGATCAGGATTGCATCAAGGTTGCCCAATATCACCATTACTATTCAATATTGTATCAGAAATGCTAGCTTTGGCAATTAAGAGAAGAAAAAGAGATTAAAGGAACTAGAGTAGATAATAAAGAAACCAAATTATCACTCTTTGAAGATGATATGATGGTATACTTAGAGAACACTAGAGAATCAACTAAAAAACTATTAGAAATAATCCACAACTTTAGCAAAGTTGCAGGATACAAAATAAATCCACATAAATAATCAGCATTTTTATACATCACTAACAAAATCCAATAGCAAGAGATACAAAGAGAAATTCCATTTAAAATAACTGTCGATAGTATAAAATATTTGGGTATCTGCCAAGGGAAAGTCAGGAACCATATGAACAAAACTATAAAACACTTTCCACACAAATAAAATCAGATCTAAACAAATGGAAAAATATCATGCTCTTGGATAGGTCTAGTGAATGTAATAAAGATGACAATACTACCTAAATTAATCTATTTATTTAATGCTGTATCAATCAGACTCCCAAGAAACTATTTTATTGACCAAGAAAAAATAACAACAAAATTCATCTGGAAGAACAAAAGGTTAAGAATTTCAAGGGAATTAATGAAAAAAAAATGTAAATGAAGGTAGCCTAGCTGTACCTGATCTAAAACTATATTATAAAACAACAGTCATCAAAACCATTTAGCATTGGCTAAGAAATAGAGCAGTTGATCAGTGGAATAGGTTAGGTTCACAGGACAAAATAGTCAATGACCTATAGCAATCTAGTGTTTGACAAACCCAAAGACCCCAGCTTTTGGGATAAGAATTCACTATTTGACAAAAACTGCTGGGAAAAATAATATGGATTATTCTGTAAGGAGATCGATCTACTTGTTTGTTTTAACTGATTAAAATTTGAAATATATTAAAACACACATGTGGGGCAGCTAGATGGCTCAGTTGATAGAGTACCAGCCTTGAAGTCAGCAGGACCTGAGTTCAAATGTTCCTCAGACACTTAACACTTCCTAGCTGTGTTACTCTGGGCAAGTCACTTAACCCCAATTGCCTCACTAAAAATAAAAAGAAAGAAAGAAAAACATATGTACTCAAACATTGAAATAACATAATTGTAATTACCTTTACAGGTTAGCAGCACTTGAAATACCAGTACTCCATTTGACTTGAGACACATTAGATTGGTGCAGTGATATGCTAATAAATGTTTAATTAGTGGCTTTCTGGAAAAGAAAATAAACATGACTTACATTATAGGTTTTTTTTTTAATTCAACAAGTATTTATAGTGTTTTTGAATTCAATAGTTTTTTTTATTTTTCCAATTATATGTAAAGATAGTTTTCAACATTTGTTTTGGTAAAATTTTGAGAGATGTTGGATGCATGATAACATCTATCAATCTTTCTTCTGTTCTCCAAAAATGGCATCATTTTTAATACAGCCACATTTTTCTGAAACATCTCTTAAAAAAAAAAAAAAACCCTTATCTATTGCACCTCCAAATTCATTCATAAATGAGAAATCTAGAAAAATGAAACAATTAGAAAAATAATTGTTTTTGTTCAGTATTATTGGGCTGTGGTGATCTTCACAGAATGGTTTCTGGTCTTCCTGATGTACTTCATACTTGCCATGTCTATCAGGGTTCTGCAAGCAGTGGGGGGGTCTTGGTTTTTTGGCAATGGCTGTCATTTTCCCAAGACACACTTTGAATTGGAAATCCCTTAATTGGGAGATAGTTTTGCATTATAAACAGGAGAAAGGATAGAAGTTTTCTGATAGTTCCTGAGGAGGAAACTTTGACAAAAGCTGTGGCCACATTCAGTGGACATTGGGTTTATGAAGTATTCCCTGAAGATAGGACAGATGAAATCTCTATCTTTGGAGAGATTCTTTCAGTATGGGGAATCTCTGAGTCTGCCTTATCTCAGGTCTAGGCTAGGTGTCTAGCATATAGAAGTCTCTTCTTCCTTTGTTGGTGGTAAGGATTGTCCACACTTTAGAAAATTCTAAGTGAAAGAAGCAAAATACACAATATTCTCAGTCCATGGACCAAGGAATCAGAATTCACACTGCTCATTTAACCCTTTCACCTCTCTTGTCTCCACATTTCTGTTTTAAAAGCTCTTTAAAAACACCATATAATTCAATGTTCCATAGGTAGAATTATTAATGATTAAAATAATTACTTAGAGGGATATGAAAATGTATGGGAACTAAGCTGAATAGGGATTTTCCCTAGATGTTCTTTGAAAACTTTTAGTATGAGGATTCTTTTGAAAGAATAACATTTACTAATGGTTTTCATTTTTGCATCTTTTTATGTATATTCCCTTTTATTTTTTTTTTTAATTTTTTTTTTTTTCCTGAGGCTAGGGTTAAGTGACTTGCCCAGGGTCACACATCTAGGAAGTGTTAAGTGTCTGAGACCGGATTTGAACTTGGGTCCTCCTGAATTCAGGACTGGTGCTCTACCCACTGTGCCACCTAGCTGCCCCTTTTTATGTATATTCCTGAGTACAATTCATACCTTCCAATATTCAACAAGTAATCCTGTTTATGCTTGGATTAAGTCTTGATACTGGAAATCAAATTTTTTATTTCATTTTGGTCTCCTTATGAAAGCTTGAAATCATATTTCATTGAATGACCATTTTTTCCCTCTTTAAGTATGCTTAATTTTGTTAGGTAAAATGATCCTTAGTTGTAGTCCTAGATCCTTTGCCTTCTGAAATATCATCTTGCATGACATCCATTCCTTTAATATTGCAGCTTCCAGATCCTGTGTAATTCTGACTGTAACTCCCTGAAATCTGAATTGTTTCTTTTTGGCCGATTTTTTCCTTGACCTGATAGTTTTGAAATTTAACTATTATGTTCCTTGTAATCTTTTATTTGGGATCTCTTTGTTGAAGTGATTGGTGGATTCTTTCAATGCGTATTTTGCTTTCTGGTTCCAAGACATCAAAACATTTTCCCCTGATAAGTTCTTGGGAATTAATGACCAGGTTTACCTTTTGATTATAGCTTCAAGTAGTCCATTTTTTTCTGATTTTTCTCTCCTGGATCTATTTTCTAGTTTGTGTTTATTTTTCCCACCCATTTTTTTCAATCTTTTTAATTTGTTTGACTGATTCTTGATTTTTCATAGAGTCATTGGCTTCCACTTGCCCAACTGTATGTAGCTTTTAAAATGCTATTTTCCTCTGCTAGCTATTATACTTTTTTGGGAGGTTAGTTGTACTTTTAAGAAGTTGTTTACTTCAATGGATTTGTTTCTCCTTTTCCATTTGACCAATTCCTCTTTGAAAAGCAATTTTCCAACCTTTTTTCATGGTTCTCTTGCATCATTCTCATTTCTTTTCCAAATCTTTCTTTTACTTTTCTTATATGATTTTCAAGCTCCTTTTTGAAGTCTTCCATGAGTTTTTATTTTGAGATCACTTCTAAGTTATTATTGGGGTTTTACCCATAAGTATTTTGACATTACTCTCCTCTTCTGAGTTGTGTCTTGGTCTTCCCTGTCATCATAATAACTTTTATGGTTCTTGTTATTTTTTGTTCATCTTTCTCTCTCTCTCTCTCTCTGTCTCTCTCTCTCTCTCTCTCTCTCTCTCTCTCTCTCTCTCTCTCTGTCTCTCTTTCTCTGTCTCTCTCTCTCTCTCTCTCTCTCCCTCCTTTCTTCTCTCCTTCTCTCTCTCTGTCTCTTTCTCTCTGTCTCTGTGTCTTTGTCTCTGTATGTCTCTGTCTGCCTCTATCTCTTTCTCTTCTGTCTCTATCACTTTCTATCTCTCTCTGTCTCTGTCTCTTTTCTTTTTTGCCTCTCTGTCTCTCCATCTCTCTGTCTGTCTCTTTCCCCTCTCTCTGTCTCTTTCACTCTATCTCTGTCTCTTTGTGTCTGCATGTCTCTGTCTACTTCTCTCTATATCTTTCTCTGTCATTGTCACTTTCTCTCTCTGTTTGTCTGTCTGACTCTCTCTTTGTTTCTTTCTCTCCCTTTCTTTTGCCTTCAAAAAAAATTTTTTGAACCCTGTTCACCAGGTGGAAGGAGTACTGTCTCAGGCCCCCAGCACTTTATTTGTTGCTGCACTGATGTTGCCCAGAGACCTGTGGGTAAATCTTGGTGCTTGGTGCTGGCTAAGGGGGTAGTGAGGGGTGTGGTTGGTGCTGTTGGAAGATGTAGAGCTCTGGCATCTTACCTGGTGTTGAGCTAGGTAGGTGGTATCTACCATATGTCGAGGCCAGGTGCTGTTTTCCAGGTGCTCTGCTGAAGCACATGTTAGTCTGGACTCCAGGAGATTCCAAATTGCCCAGGGCTGTGCTGAGTGAGGCTCCTGGAGGACTGGCAGCCTAATTGCCCAGAGCACTGATTCAGAGATTGGGAGTCACCAGGTCCTCCTGATTTTGTCAAGGCATGTGGAAAGCTCTGGTGTTGGCTTCTGTCTGCTGCACTGTTCGGGGGTTCAGGATTTTCTGCTGATTGTCTCCAGTAGGGTTTGCTGCTGACTTGCTGGGGAGCATCTTCTCTTGGATTGAGTCCCTCCCTTTTCCCCTTCCCAGAGTGAGAGGGATTCTTTCTGCAGTCTTCCAAGTTTCCTGAACTAAAAGATGAGTAACTTGACTCCTTGCTGGTTCCTCTGCTCCAGAAACTGTTTTGGGACAATATTTTGTCATCGCCAAGAAGTGAACATGGAGGGGCTTTTACTCCACCATCTTGGCTCCCAAAGTCTCTCCCATCCCATATTTAGTTTAATCTACATTATAAATATAATCTCCAAAATTTTATTTAATCTAGATAATCATCAATATAATAAACCAAGTTCTGATTTGTAGCATTTTCTGATTTCTAAATTGTAAATGCTTACCCTAAAAATTTAAGGATCAGTTTTCATGAGCTAGTTAGGTTAACCATAGTACCTGTACTAAGGATAATATGGACATAAAAGATAATTAGATTTCATGTAACAGAATCCAAAGTGTCATTATTATTCCATAGTCAAGATGAGTCACAGAATCTTATCATTGATAGGAATCTCATATATATTTAGTATAGATCATGTTAATAATTACTAACATTTCTATAGCAGCTTTTGTGCACCAGGAACTGTGTTAACATTTTTTACATTTTACATTTTTTTAACTTTTTTTTTTTTTTTTTACATTTTAACATTTACAAATGTTATCTTATTTTATCTTAATAACAATCTTAGAAAGTAGGTGCTATTATTATCCTAATTTTACAGATTAGAAAACTGAGGCAAATAGAATTTAAATGACTTGCCTAGAATTTCCCAGTTAAGTGCCTAAGGCTAGATTGAAGGCTGTCATCCTGAACCAATGTTCACTGAACCACCTATCTTCCCCTATGATGATGAGATTATAGATTTATTGTTGGAAGGAACCTTGGAATTAATTGAGTCCAATTCCCTCATTTTATATGGATAAGGAAACTGAGACTCAGTTAAATAACTTGTTTAAGGTTTTACAACTAGTAAGTAGTAAGTAAGCTAATAAATAAGTAAGTAAGTAAGTAAACTAGTAAATAGTAAGTAGTATTTGGGATAAGATTTGAGCTCCAAATTCAAAACTCTATCCTCTACACCAGGTTGTTTTTCAGGCATTCAATAAATTTTTCAGTTTTGAACAAGTCTTAGAGATCATTCAATTCAACCATCCAGGCCTCTTTTAGAGTTCCTCTATAACCAATTCCCCTGGAAGAGAATTATAGAGATGGAAGACAACATCTAGCAGAACTATGGCTGAGCAAAAATTCTCTGTACAATATTTTTAGAAAGCAGTCATTCAGTTCTTTTTGAAAGTATTTGAGAGATGAGAAATCTACTACTTACTGAAGCAGGCTGTGACACTTTTAAGATGGCTCTCATAGTCAGACAGCTTTTCCTCCTGTCAAGCCCAAATTTGTCTCTTTGTAACTTCATTTTTTCTCTTCTGGATTTTCCCTCTGGGGCAAAGTAGAACAAGTCTAATCTCTCTTCCAATGACAGAACATCAAATACTTAAAGACAGTAATCACACCCTTTCCAAGTTCTCTTCTTCAGGCTAAACATTTCCTGTTTGTTCAAATAATCTCTGTAATGTATGGTTTTTGACACTATTCACTATCCTGCTTATGCTCCTATGTTCACTTCCCTATAGTGTTGATATCCATAACTAAATACTATACTCTAGACATAGGGAAAGGTTCAACAGGATTATTCCTGCCCCTGTTTTGTACACATTGTCTAAGGTAGAATAACTTCTTTTTTTGTTTGTTTGTTTTTATTTACCATATCTTAATATTGACTTATATTGAGCTTATGACATGCTAAAAACTTTGCTGAAATATTTTGCATAGATTGTTTTCTAGTTATGATTTCTTATTTTGTACTGAAATAAATTTTTGTACTAAACAGGAGTAGTATTTTTAATCCATCTTTTGCTACTGAATCATATCTTTTAAAATTTATTCTGACATCCTAATTTATTAATTTTTTTTCTATATTGAAAAGTCTACTTAATGTGTAATTCATCCATTTTATTTTTATGTCATATGAAAACAAGATAAATATGCTGTTTATGGCTATAGATAAGTCATCAGTAAATATTAAACAGCATAGGTAGGTCCTGGCTCAGATCCCCTGGGTGCTTTACTAGAAATCTTCTTTTAACTTAAAAATAAAACTTTAATAATTACTTTTTGGGTGCAATTATTCAGTCAATTTTAATGAAGGTGAACTTCAAAATATTTGCCCACTATTCTCTTACATTTTCCTCACCATTGTAAAAACTTCATTAAGTGAGATAAGACATCTATTATATATTATCTATCTATTAAGTGAGATAATTCCCTCCATTTGTCTTCTCTCTTCTCCACCTCTAATTGAATTCCTTTTTCTCAACCTTCCATTCTTTTTTGGAGATCATCCCAATTTATGCCTTCTAAGTAGATTTCTTTTAACTATCCCAATGATGATAAAGTCCTTAAAAATTACTTATATCATTTTCCCATTATAGGAATGTAAGAAGTTGTCTTGTTAAGTCTATTATGATTTCTCACTCATGTTTACCTTCTTATGCTTCTCTTGAGTCTTGTTTATGAATTTAAGATTTTCTATTCCATTCTAGAATCAATTTATCAGTGAAAGCTTGAAAATCTTCTACTTCATTAAATATTCATTTTTTCCTGAAGAATTCCACTCAGTTTTGCTGGGCAGGTTATTCTTAGTAAATCCTAGTTCCTTTGCTTTCCAGAATATCACATTCTTTATAATGGTAGCTGCTAAAATTTGTGTGATTCTGACTGTTGGTTTCTGGTATTTTAATTCTTTCCTTCCAATTACTTGAATTATTTTCTCCTTAACCTGGGAATTCTGGAATTTGGCTTCAATATTCCAGGGAGTTTTCATTTTGGCATCTTTTCCAAGAGGTGACCCTTTCAATTCTTTCAATTTCTTCTTTACTTCTGGGTCTAAGATAACTGGGCAGTTTGATAATTTTTTTGAAATAAGACTAGACTCTGGTTTTGATCATGGATTTCAGATTTCAGTAATTTCTCTCCAACCTCTTTTCTAGGTTAGTTGTTTTTCCTATGATATATTTCACATTTAATATGTTTTAAGTCTTTTGATTTGATTTTATTGTTTCTTAATATCTCACGGAGTCAATAACCTGTACTTGACAAATTCTAATTTTTAAGGAGATATTTTCTTCAGTGAAGTTTTGTACCATTTGACCAATTCTGACATTTAAGGAATTGTTTTCTTTAATATATGGTTTTCTTCCTCTTTTATCAAGCTGATCATTTTCTTTCCACAATTCTATTGCATTGCTCTCATTTCTTTTCTTATTTTTCTTCTTCCATTATAATTTGATTAATTTTTTTTAGCTCTTTTAAAATTTCTTTATTTAGTTTTTCTAATTATTTTTGGCCTATGCCCAACTTGTGTTTTTTTTTTTTTTTTTGAGGCCTTGTTTATATATATTTTCAAATCATTGTCATCTGAGTTTGTATCTTGAGTTTCATTGTTCGCAAAGTAGTTTTTTTGTTTAAGTTCTTTTTTCCCCCCCTTGACTTTGGATTTTGTTAAAGTTGAACTCTGTTCTCCTCTGAGGAGGGAGGAGATTTATAACCTCAGTCTCTGTCTTTTTAATAAGCTTCTACTGCTTTTACAATTGGTGCCTGTATATTTTGGATGCATCCAAAGTGGTTATATCCTGGAGGATATCTGACCACTGCCTTCTTGATTTGCTCTGTGGTCATTATTCAGGAAGAGCCTCTGTTCCCTTGAGCAACAACTGCTCTTCTCCACTATGACCCAGAAATAGGTAATGGATGACAGAGCTGTCAAATTGCATTTAATTCTTTGTCCAATGCTAGCACAAAAATCCTCTGGGATCACTTTCTGACAAGGTATTCAGTCCCCTTACCATCCCTGTGTTTGGACCACTCTTTCAGGCCCACAATGATCCATCACACTGTACTTTTGACCATCCCCATCCCATCCCAGAGTCCACAACTCTTTCTTGCTAAGTTCCTTTATACTACCCTGGACTAGAAAAATGACTCACTGTGATTTTTTCGTTAGTTTTCCCTCTCTGAATTCATTTTGATGTGTCTTTTTAAATTATTTAAAGAAATGTATTGGGAAAGTTCGGCAAAAAAGAAAAACAAAAACAAAAAAAAAAAAACATTCACTTCATTTTTCTATCTTGGCTCCCATCTGATTCAACCACTTCCAAATACACCTAACTATATTTTCACCTAGCTCACATCACTCCAGCTTTTCTATGAGATGAGTATCAGGTATTTTGTCAAAAATTTCACTAAAATATAAGTTAACAGTATCTATAACATCTTCCTGATCTTTTGGTTAAATAAACTTAGGAAAAAAGAATGATTTATCCTTAATGAAGCCTTGTTGTCTTTTTGGGATTACTGCATTCTTTTCCATTCCAGAAGACATTTCAGAAGTTTGCTAGTAATTGAAGTCAAACTCACTAGCCTATGGATTGTTGATTTTATTCTTTTTCCATTTTGGAAAATCAAGATATTTGCCCTTCTTCAATCCTCATCTAATTTCCCTCAAATTCTCTGTACTTGAAATATTTTGCATTGTAAATTTAGCAATCATCAATGATTATAAACACTTCAAAGAAAAAAAAGAACAAGTGCTTTACAATATACTTTGAATTTTTGTCACACATAGTATTTTACATCAAGTAATATGCTTGTGTAAATTTAACAAAATAATTACAAATTGTTCTGTATCTTCATCTTCATATCCCCACCTCCAATTTCTGTTCACCTTTTAAAATTTTTTAAAGAAATCCTCATTTTAATATGTATCCTAAATTGTTGGCCTTATCTCTTCAATCAAATAGAAACCCTTTCATAGCAATTATGTGTATAAGAACAAATGAACATTGACCATCTTTTAGAATGCATGTCTCATTCAGTACTTTGTGCCATTGAAGAGTTTTAAAAACTCACAGAAGAGAACAAAAGGAAGGCCAAAGGGAGAAACAGAAAAGCTAGACATCTTTAAAACTATTGTGTAGAATTTATGATATACTTAAAAATTAAAGCTATATGTGGAAGAGAACCCTAGTTCCATACACAATTCTCTTTTTCTTTATATATGGAAATATTGCTGCTTCTTGCTTGTTGATTTTTGTTAATTGAGAATAAGCTATTAAAATAATGAAATTAAAAAAAAAAAGTTTGGGACCTTAGAACATAGGCAAGAAAATGATTCATACACAAGATATTTAGAAGACTTTAGGCATTTCAAATGTGGGTTTACTTAAACACAGAAACAAAACACTTCTTAATAGAAGCCTATAACTTCATCTGGACACTAACATGGACATTAGATGCTGTTTCCTTAAGAAATGAACTCCCACACAAATTGTAATGCTATAACAATAGCGGGGCATTTAAAAGTCTCCATTACAGTGAATTTCAAAGTTATGGTCTCCCAGCAAATACAAACCCAACTACAAAGCACACTAATCACCAGTCTGTACAAGCAGAGGAAGGATTTAGTGGGCATTTGATTTCACAGTTGGATGGTATTCTTGGGGACTAAGCTGCAAGCCAAATCTAACACACCATTGAACTATAAACATGACCATCCATTGGAATATGCACATGTACACATACTTGTACATAAACACACTTATTTTCTTACAATATTTTTTTCCCAAAGTCACAAATATTCATGTTTATAATATGCTACTAATCTGCTGCCAGTGCACTTAATGAAAGAAGGAATGGGAGAGTAAAGAACTGTACTACATTCAGTTTAGAACCCTCTCTGAATTCATATATACAGATTAAACTTGCTATTGTATGCTTTTTGAATTGATCTAGATATGTAATTTCATCTATGCAGAGAATTCCTGGTGCGGAAATTTCATCTAACTAATGCTGATTAGTAATCTGTTAGGATTACTAAGTGAGAACTGAGGTTTTCTGACAATTACAAGGTGAGAACTCAGGTTACTTGATAGAGGGGGCAAGCTCATGGCTGGGGTGGTTCTTCCCAGAAGCCCTTGCATTATCCCACGCCCATTCTCTGGGAGAATAAAAGAGAGGACTCTCAGAGAAAGAAGAAGACTCTCTGAATTGCATCAGGCTTGACGGGGCTCTCTGCAGGAAGGGAAGTCACTTCTTTGGACAAGAGTTAACAGCAACTGCCTGGAGACAACGGTTCGTTACAGGAAGAAGAATCTGTCGGAGAGATTTGAGTAGTAGACACAGCAGATCTCTTCCCAGAGAGCGATCCAGCAGCTTCTGGAGACGACAGCTCGCTACAGTAATCAGCAATTAGTAATAAGCAATCTGGAATTAATCTTAAAGAGTTGCTTGGAAGAAAAGGGAAAGATGCCCTGGTCATATAGGAGGGATATGTGAAGGCAGCTAGGTAATGCAGAGGATTAAAGTGCTGGTACTGGAATCAGGAATTCAGGATCTTCTTGAGTTCGAATTCAGCTTCATATACTTCCTTATATAAGACTGTGCATCTCAGTTTCCTCATCTATAAAATGGACTGGAGAAGGAAATGTAAACCATTCCAGTATCTTTGCCAAAAAACACCTCAAATAGAGAGTTGGACATGACTGAATGATAACAGAACTCATCTTTCTGATAGTCTGAGACTATCTCAATTCTTTTTTAAATTAATTTATTTTAACCCTTTCTTTCTTATGAGCTGGCTTTACAGGGACAGGAATCAAGAGAAATGGCTTTAAATTAGCTTGTCACACCACTAACTAATTGAAATAAATAATTCGTGCTTCAGATAAAATATGTGAATGCATTTTGAACAGTATAAAGTGTTATAGCAATGCAAGATGCAGTTATTATTAAGAGCAGCTCAGCTTTTGTATTTAGTCCAACACATACATAAAGAGGAATCTCCTAAGGGAAGCAGTGTGGTAAAGTGTGGAGAGCTCTGGCTTTCATACCAGAGGATCTGGGTTCCCAGAATTACATACTTTGAGAATTGGAAAGGAGTGCAGTGGCTGTGTCATCCAACCCATATGCAAAATGAATCACTCTTTGCTTGAAGACTTACAATGAGAGAGAATCTACTACTTCTTGAGGCAATTCATTCCACTTTTGTACAGTCTTCATGAGAAATTTTTTTCTGTGTTTGAGTTGAAAATATTCTTTCCACCTTCTTCCCATTGCTCATGGTTTGGTTCTCTGGAGCTAAACAGAATTGCCTAATTCCCTTAAACCTTCAAATACTTGAAACTCATAGTATATCCCCTGAGACTTTTCACAGGTAAAAATAACAGAGCAATAATTCAAAATAAAGTCTTTTTACTCAAAATCCCTGGTTCTTCCACATTTAAAAACTTAGTATTATTATGCCCATCATCTCTGTTGCCCTGTCCTGAGTCTTCTCCAAGCTAAACATGTATTGCTCATTCCAGTAATTCTCATATGCCACGGGCTTTCAGAACTCTCCTTACACTCCTCTGAAATTTGTTGTTCTATTTTTTCAGTCATGACCAATTCTTCTTGACCCTATTTAGGGTTTTCTTGGCAGGAATACTGGAGTGGTTTGCCAATTATTCCTCCTCTACTTCATTTCAGAGTTAAATTACTTGTCGAGGGTCACACCATTAGTAAGTATTTAAGGTCATTGAACTCAGGATGATGAGACTTCTTCACACCAGGCTACTGTACCACCTAGTTGTTCCAGCTTATTAATGTTTTTTAATAACTACAGAATTCAGGACAGAACGCAACATATTTGATAATGTTTGACCAGGAAAGAGTACTCAGGGGCTATATATTCTTTATCCTCTTGGAATATTTGTTCCTTTTAAAACAGCTCAACATCCCATTAATTTTTATGTCGTTCTTAACTTCTGACTCATGGAGTTTAATCTTCTGAAACTCTGATATTGGTTTCAGAACAATTACTATCTAACCACCCCTTGCTTATTTTATAGTTATGTTGTTTTTTAGCACCCAAGAGAAAGACTACAGTTATCCCTGCTATATTTCATTTTATTGGACACAGCTCAATCCTCTACCTCTATGGATCTTTTTGATTTCTGACCTTCCCATATGTTCTGTTAGCACTCCTATCCATCTTTCCATCATTTATTTGATGTGCTTACCATCTATTCCTTTATTTGAGTCACTGGTTAAAATGTTAAATAATACAGAGTTGGCCCATAGATCCCTGGGTACTCTAGTGGAGACCCCCTGCTATATAAACACTATTTCTAGTTTCATCAGTTGTATTCTATGTGATCTTTAGCAAATTATGCTTCCTCTTTGAGTTTGTTGTTGACCTCACTCCTGGAGGCTACCCCTTCATAATCCATCTCCAATTTATATTTCCAGCCTTGTTACACATAACTCCACTTCATATATTCTTAGGTCTAACCAAAATGATCTTCTTTCTGTTCCTCATACACTCTGTCCCATCCCTGACAGCTACCCCTTAGAATCCCTAGTTTCCTGAAAAATACAGTTTAAATACAACCTTTTAAAAGTAGCAAGGTGACACAGTGATTAGAGCATTGAAATAAGGAAGACAAAACCACATCTTTCCTGAAATATTTACTTATTTGATGCTCATCTATAAAATATTGCTAATCACAGCATCTACCTTGCAGAGTTGTTGTGAGGTTCAAATGAGATAATATTTGTATAGTGCTAAGCACAATTCCTGGTACATAGGATATATACTATACAAATGTTAAGTGCCTTTCCTCCTCCTATCTATATAAAACTTTCCTTGATCACTGCAGCTATTAGGGCCTCTCACACTCAGATTGCCTTAGATTTTGTATACTTTCAAATATACTTGATATGTATTAATGTTTATTTTTTCCAATAGAATGTAAACACCTTAAGAATAGGGATGTTTAACTTTTATCTTTGTATTCACACAGCCTACCACAGTACCTGGAACATCATAGACATTCTAGGCATGATGTCTGTAGATGATAGATTAATTATCAAATGATAGGGAATGCCTTCTGTTTCTTGATGATATTGTCTTCTTGAGTCATGTCCAACTCTTCATGATCGCATCTGGAGATTTCTTGACAAAGGTATTAGAGTGGTTTGCCAGTTTGTTCTCCAATTCATTTTACAGATGAGGCACATAAGGTAAAGTGACCTGTCCAGTTCTTTTTCTATTGAGCCACCTAGCTGATATTATTCATTTGTATTGTTATCAAGCTCCAGAATATTATGGAACTTTCTTAATGAAATTCCAGGGTCACTTTAAGAAAATTGAATCAAAAATTACCAAGTGATTGAAGATTATTTCTATCCAGATTTTAAAATTCATTTGAGCAGGCAGCCCTATGAATTAGTTCTATAAATAAATATAAATTGGATAAGCAATGTAGATAAACAATGAATTGGGTCTCAAATGAACTAACTGAGGAGAATAAACTGAACTGCATTTGGAAATTGCTTTCAAACCCACTTATATAACAGCAACATTTTTTTCCAGCAATGCTATGTAATTGTTAATCATGAAACACAAGTCCCTGAAGAATTAATTTTGTGTGTGACCTAAAAACTTATGTGGAGATATATGATGAAAATAAGCCTGCTGCCATATGATATGACCAATGACGTGCATAGTATACACCTTTAGGGCTATTTTCCCAACTCTCACTCATATTGATTAGTCCCCATAGGACAATAACTATTATTCCTTCAGGTTTGTAGTGTATACCTGAGAGTTACTGAGGTTTCTAGTTCTGCCACTCATGAATCCCCACTAATATGTTAGAGCTTCAGCTATTCATCTGTAAAATGAAGGGTTTGGACCAGATTATAATTCTAAACCTATGACCCTATGGTTCCTTGAAGTGAAAGACACATCAATTGAAATGAGTACTAAGAAGACTAGTTTAGAACAATAATTTGATTATTATTTTCTGGATTCAGTGTCATCAGTCATTTATTTAGTCATGCCATTAACAAATATTTATAAAGCAATTATGTTTTGTAGTATGTCAAAAACTCATTTGACATTAGAAAATAAATATAAACTTTAAATAAGTAGATTTAATTCTTCATGGAAGGTCTCAGTGTTGGAGAAACTTACAATATACTTTATATTCAAAACTCAGTTTGCATTATATATATTATATATTATATATATTATATTATATATTATATATATATGTATATATATACATAAAGTGATGGACTTTAGCTTGAAATCAGTTGGATCCATCCCCATCAATTTAAACTGCTCCGTTTTTATTCCAAGAGATGTAGGTGATATAGCCATATTCTCTAATCTAATATTTGTTCTATACTCTAAGTTAATGAAGGATAGTTAGTTGGAAAAGATGGGGGAAAAAAGATGATAGATAGATTCGTGGTAGAACATTTATTAAGAATTCACTATTTGTCAAGGTCTGTGTTAAGAACTAGACATATAAACACAAATAGAATAAAACTGCCCCTAAATTCAAGGACCTCACATTATAATGGGTCAAGAAAATTAAAAAAAGAGAACTAGGAAGAGAGGTGGAGATCAGGAATGGAACCAAGAGAGAAGGGAACATGCATATCTTGGAAAGATCCTGTGCAAGAAATAGCCAAGCAGAAGAAGAATCCTAGAAATGGGTCTTCAAAACAAGAAGATTGTCGCATGGAGTTGGAAAAATGTGGACAATCAGGACCACATTAAGGAGAGAATCTCTATTGAGCATTAATGATAACACCCATTATGTTAAAAAAAAAAAAAAGAAAAAAAAGAACTTTAATATTAGAAAATAAATTGGGGGGGCAGAGCCAAGATGGCAGAAAAGATACATGAGATTCTGTAAGCTCCTTTCTTCCCTCAATACCAATTAGATAATTTCAGCCTCAAAAATAGCGCTGGACTGATAGAAACCACAAGGACTAGAAGCACGACATACCAGCTGAAGAGAATCTGGAGTTTCAACAGAAAAGGTCGGTTCCCAGGGGAGGAAGAAGAGAGACCAGCACAGATGGTTGGGTGGTGGCACACTGCACCGATCGAGCTGGGGAGGGCTCTGGGATCACAGAAACCACTGAGATACAGGAATCTGGCACGAGCTGTTAGTTCTTCTCTGCTTATAAAACAGCAGTTCAGAAGAGAAAATAAGCCACTTTAAAATATAAACTAGATACTAGAACCTCCCAAACACCTGGAAGTGACTCAGCAGATCTTGGCACTGTAGGTGTGGCCGACTTAGGCTGTCCGGGCTTTCACCTGGGAGTAGTTAAGAGACTGAAAAGCAGGTGGTAACTCATAGTGCCTTGCTTGGCTGGAGGCTGTGGAACTCAGCCCCGGGAGGTCCCAGAGAAGTGGAACCTTTGAAATAGGGACCGTGGTTTCAGGGCAGACACTTCCAGTTTGAGCGCAGAGGCTTTTCACTTCACCTGCTGCTGACATCCACGTCCCACCGGCTGGGCTTTGTGTCGCCTTTACTGTTCGCTCTTAAATCTCAGGGAAGCCGCTAGGACAAAGCACCCTCACAGCACAATCCTGCTAATCACCTGTGAGGCGCTTCCAGGGAGGGGGTGGGGAACTCTCTCCCAGAGCTCTCTCTTAGCTCAGGCGCAGGAGCCATTGCATCCATTCAGTCTGGGAGGAAGCTGGTAAAGAAATAAATAAATAATCCCCTACCCCAGGGACAGACCCCAAAAGATTTTTTAAGTATGAGTAAAAAGCAAAAAAGAAGCATTGACTCATTCTACATAGAGAAAGAGCAGGTATCCAACCCTGAGGAAGTTAACAGCAGAGAGTCAGCAGATAACAACCTAAAGGGGAACGATTCCTGCCCCCCATCACATAACTCTCTCCTAGAAGAGACTATTAAAAAGTTAAGAGAGTTTGAAGAAAAATGGGGAAAGGAAAGGGAAGCTACGATAGAGAATAACAACATTCTGATATTGGAGTTGGAAAAAATAAAGAATTCACAGGAGATGCAGGGAAACAAAATTTGTGAATTAGAAAAGGTAAAAAAAAAATCACAGGAAAGTAGGATTTCTGAATTGGAGAAGATAAAGTCTCAAGAAAATAGGATTTCTGAATTGGAAAAAGAAAATAATTCTCAAAAAAAAAAATTAGGGAAATGGAAAAAAATTCAATAGAGCAAAATAATTCATTTAAAAACAAAATTGGACATTTACAAAAAGAACTATAAACTGTGAATAAAGAAAATAACTCTTTAAAATTCAGGATGGAACAAATAGAAATGAATGATTCATTGAGAACCCAAGAATCAGTCAAACAAAACAATAACAACAACAAAAAAGAAAAGCTGGAGAATAACGTCAAATACTTACTGGGAAAATCTATAGACCTGGAAAATAGATCTAGGAGAGATAATCTGAGGATCATTGGACTTCCCAAAAACTATGACCAAAAAAAGAGCCTAGATTCTATTTTACAGGAAATTATCAAAGAGAACTATCCAGAGATAATAGAAACAGAAGGGAAAGTAGATGTCGAAAGAATTCATTGAACTCCTTCTGAAATAGACCCTAAAAAAAGACCACCACAGAATATTGAGGCTAAGCTGCAGAATTACCACACAAAGGAGAAAATCCTGCAAGCAGCTAGAAAAAAAACAATTTAAATACCAAGGTGCCACAATAATGGTCACACAAGATCTGGCTGCCTCCACATTAAAAGATAGAAGGGCCTGGAACCTGATATTCCGTAAGGCAAAAGATCAAGGATTGCAACCAAGAATAAACTACCCAGCTAAGTTTAGCATCTTTTTCCATGGAAGAAGATGGTCATTCTATGAAATAGAGGAATTCCATATGTTTCTAAGAAAAAAACCAGACTTAAACAAAAAATTTGATCTACATCCACAAGACTGAAGAGAAACAGAAAAAGGTACACAGAACCCTTGAGAACTGTATCTCTGTTGTGGGTATATAGAAAGTCCACATGGATAATTTGATTTTACTGATATAAAAGAAAAAAAGGGGGGGTGTAGTAAAGGGAAGGGGGTAGTATCAGAAAAAGGAGAAGGAGTGATAAAAAGAGGGAAACTACATCCCAGGAAGAGGCATAGAAAATACACTATATCTGAGGGAATTTAGAGAGGGGGAGAAACATTGTGTAAATCTTACTCTCATCAGAAGAGGCTCAAAGAGTAAATAATTGACATATTTGTTTTTCAGAGAATTCTCTATCACCTCATTAAAAAGGGGGAAAGGAAAAGGGAAAAGGAAAAGGAGAATAAGAGAAGGGACATGGAGGGAGGGGGGAGGGATACTAAAAAAAGGGAGGGCTGCACATCACAAGGGGGGTGTATAAATTAAATAATGGGGAAGGGTTTCAAGGGGGTCAAGGGAAAAAGCATAATCTGGGAATAATATGATGGCAGGAAATACAGAATTAGTAATTTTAACTGTAAATGTGAATGGGATGAACGCTCCCATCAAATGGAGACGGATAGCAGACTGGATCAAAAATCAGAACCCTACAATATGTTGTTTACAGGAAACACACTTAAAGCAGGGAGATACATATAGAGTAAAGGTAAAAGGTTGGAGCAGAATCTATTATGCTTCAGGTAAAGCCAAAAAAGCAGGGGTAGCCATCCTTATCTCAGATCAAGTAAAAGCAGAAATTTATCTAATTAAAACAGATAAGGAAGGAAACTATATCCTGCTGAAAGGTAGCATAAATAATGAAGCCATATCAATACTAAACATATATGCACCAAATGGTATAGCATCTAACTTTTTAAAGGAAAAATTAAGAGAATTGCAAGAAGAAATAGACAATAAAACTATAATAGTGGGAGATCTCAACCTTACACTCTCAGATTTAGACAAATCAAACCACAAAACAAATAAGAAAAAAATTTAAAAAGTAAATAACAACAAAATTCAT
Organism: Sminthopsis crassicaudata; assembly: GCF_048593235.1. Taxonomy (NCBI): domain Eukaryota; kingdom Metazoa; phylum Chordata; class Mammalia; order Dasyuromorphia; family Dasyuridae; genus Sminthopsis; species Sminthopsis crassicaudata. The sequence goes on along the minus strand of NC_133619.1, from coordinate 485,332,787 downwards.
ATGGAAGGAAAAAAGGTCGAGAATTGCAAGGGAACTAATGAAAAAAAAGTCAGAAGAAGGTGGTCTAAGTGTACCTGATCTAAAGCTATATTATATAGCAGCAGTCACCAAAACCATTTGGTACTGGCTAAGAAATAGAACGGTAGATCAGTGGAAGAGATTAGATACAAAGGACAAAAAAGGGTACATCTATAGCAATCTAATCTTTGACAAACCCAAAGATACCAACATTAGGGATAAAAATTCATTATTTGGAAAAAACTGTTGGGAAAACTGGAAATTAGTATGGCAGAAATTAGATATGGATCCACACTTAACACCATATACAAAGAAAAGATCAAAATGGGTCCATGATTTAGGCATAAAGAATGAGATAATAAATAGATTAGAGAAACAAAAAATAGTCTACCTCTCAGACCTGTGGAGGAGGAAGGAATTTATGACCAGAGGAGAATTAGAGATCATTATTGATCACAAAATAGAAGATTTTGATTACATCAAACTAAAAAGTTTCTGTACAAACAATACTAATGCAAACAAGATTAGAAGGGAAGTAACAAATTGGGAAAATATTTTTTAAAGTAAAGGTTCTGACAAAGGTCTCATTTCCAAAATATATAGACCTAATTTATAAGAAATCAAACCATTCTCCAATTGATAAATGGTCAAAGGATATGAACAGACAATTCTCAGATGATGAAATTGAAACTATTTCCACTCATATGAAAGAGTGTTCCAAATCACTACTGATCAGAGAAATGCAAATTAAGACAACTCTGAGATACCACTACACACCTGTCAGATTGGCTAAGATGACAGGAACAAATAATGATGAATGTTGGAGGGGATGTGGGAAAACTGGGACACTGATACATTGTTGGTGGAGTTGTGAAAGAATCCAGCCATTCTGGAGAGCAATTTGGAACTATGCCCCAAAAGTTGTGAAACTGTGCATACCCTTTGACCCAGCATTGCTATTATTGGGATTATATCCCAAAGAAATACTAAAGAATGGAAAGGGACCTGTATGTGCCAAAATATTTGTGGCAGCTCTTTTTGTTGTAGCTAGAAACTGGAAGTTGAATGGATGCCCATCAATTGGAGAATGGTTGGGTAAATTATGGCATATGAATGTTATGGAATATTATTGCTCTGTAAGAAATGACCAGCAGGAGGAATACAGAGAGGTTTGGAGAGACTTATATCAACTGATGCTGAGTGAAATGAATAGAACCAGAAGATTGCTGTACACTTCAATGCTGTATGAAGAGGTATTCTGATAGAAGTGGATATCTTCAACATAAAGAAGATCCAACTCACTTCCAGTTGATCAATGATGGACAGAAATAACTATACCCAGAGAAGGAACACTGGGAAGCGAATGTAAATTGTTAGCACTACTGTCTATCTACCCACGTTACTTATACCTTCGGAAGCTAATACTTAATGTGCAACAAGAAAATGGTATTTACACACATATATTGTATCTAGGTTATATTGTAACACATGTAAAATGTATGGGATTACCTGCCATCGGGGGGAGGGAGTGGAGGGAGGGAGGGGATAATTTGGAAAAATGAATACAAGGGATAATATTATTTTTAAAAATTAATTAATTAATTAATTAATTTTAAAAAAGGAAGCCAAGTGGGCAAATAACCAAAATAATAATAATAATAATAATAAATAAATAAATTAAATGAATGTTTTAATGCCGAGGATGATCTCAGGGTTGCAGAAACTTTCTATTCAGGATTCAAAGTATTATATATGTTCTAAAGGTGGATTTTACATTAGGATTAATTGGATCCATCCTCACCAACTTAAACCACCTCTTCATTCATTATATGTGTTTTTTAGTTGTGGTTATTATTGTTTTTGTGAGGCTATTGAGATTACGTGACTTGTCCCAGATCACACAGTTAGTGTTAAGTTTTAAATGTCTGAGGCTGTAGTTGAACTCAGGTCTTCTTGAGTCTAGGGCCAGTGCTATATCCAGTGGGCCATCTAATTACCCCTACCCCAAAATTACATTATTTTTTTTTTTACAAAAGGCATATTTAGGTGTAAAGGATAGATGGACATTTTTCATTAAGTATTAGTAGCACTATTAATATCAATTATTATTATCTTTGAGCATCTCCTTAGAGATAAATCCATTATTTTTTCTCATAAATATACCAAACAGAAGTACAGATATAATATGCTGAAAATTTATTGAAATATCAACTATGGATTTAATAAATATGTGTGATGTTGCTCTTCCATTAACACAGAGAGTGAAAAATTAACAGAAGTTTCTGTAACTTAAAAAACACAAAGGATGCATTCATCTCTACAGCATATTCAAAGCTCAATTAATTTTCAGAGTTCTCTGAAGAGAAGGATGTGATTGTCTGCAGTTTATGGGCAGAGCAGGGGAAGAAGAGTGATTATGAATCCAGAGCTGGAGACTGGATGCAAAGTGAAATTAGCACCTACTCCTGTGGTCTAGTAGGTCTATGAGCCATCATTGTTTTTATCTCATTCTTTCTGCATTTCTTCCTTGCCCCTCCCACCACTCCTTACCATGTGTCTAAATTTAAAGCACTCTTAATTTTCAAAGCCTGTAAAAGTACAGCCACCAAGCTGTGATACAACCAGAACTCTGACCTGCTTGAAAACTAGGTTAGTTCAAACCACTAGAAAGCTGAAGATCTTCCCAGATGTGAGAAGCTGAGAGCTCTCACCTTTCAAATCAACAAGTCCTCAGCCAGACAATTTAATCTAGGACTCAAAGAGGTATGGTATATTTTTAAATATTGGAAAGCTCTGAAGTCACATTCTGAAATGGGGCAGGTTTGCACATGTCCCTCCTGCAGTTGAGGAAATACACCTCTTGTGATTAATGGCTTCTGCAGTGCATAATGCCTTTTAAGATTTTTTTTCTTTTTCTTTGCAAGCCAAACCAAAGAATGTTTCCAGTTTCTCAGACTTTCTTTACCTTTTTTTCCTCAGTTGAAAAGGATATTTTTCCCTTTGCATTTGGATGATGGTACATGCACTTAAACAATTCTGATGGACTTTAGCTGCTGCTGCTCCAGTTAGCCCTGTGAGCCAAAAGAACTGAAATAGACATGGAAAGATATTAGGATGTACTGAATATCCAGGGCCAGCATATATACTGCACATGGTCAAAATCCAAAGAATCTATTTTTATACAATCTTTCTTCTAAAGAGCTCAAAATAATTTAATTTTTTTTCTCTTCTCATCTTTTCCCCTTGCTCTTTTGTCACAGGAAGGTACATAAGATTAATGTGTAATTATCTCTATTTCATAGCTGGACAAAAATATCAAGAGGATAGAGAGGAGCTGAGTGACTTTCTCTGTCAGAGCCAAGCAAGTGTTTAGATTTCCAGTACGATGTTCTTTCCATTAGAATCAGTCATTTTACCTAAATTTATAAGATACCTTTTATGGGGAAAATACCAAGCATCCCCCAAATATATGCAAATCTATAAGAATGAGAGAAATGCTTCTCTTACCAGCTAAAGACATATAATAAAAATATAAATGACAAATCTATTGTTGGTGTGGTTGATAGTCCAAAACCTTCCCTTCATCATAGTCCTCATTCCCTTGCTTGCACTCTAGACACTGCATCTTTTGGATCTTTGCCATCCAGAACTTCAGAAGATCATAAATGAGATGTCTATGAAAAGAGAAGGAACTGGAGGTAATTTTCTGTTAGGAATTCAGAGATTTCCTCACTTATTTATATAACTTACAAAAATAGTATAATACAACCCCTCAGTGCTATCATAATCTGGGAATACAGTTGATTCAAATGAAATGACTTGTCATAGTTATGGAAAAGATCTTAACTGATTTTTTTTTTTCATTTGAACAAATTTAAAAATAAATTAAATTGAAAATATTTAAAGGAATTATCCACTTATTTTGTTCTTGGGTTTAGTTGGTTGGTTGTTGTCCTTCATTCTTGAAGAGGACCAAAATGGCATCACTATGTGAGTCAAATTAGTGTGTCTGACTGTGACTAATCAGACTAATAAGAGCTTGGAATGCTCAGCCACAGATCAGATGGAAATAGTCCCTATGAACTTTTAAAGTGTCATCACTAACTTTGTCCATCTTGGGTTTCTACTAAGCTAATTCAACTCTGCTTTGCTCATAGAGCACGGCACTTTCTCTGATGAGAGCATGCCATGCTGGGTGGTCCTGTGCCAGTGTTTCCTGTGTCTTACAATCTATTCTAATGTTCTTGAGAGACTTTGAGTGTGTCCTTGTATTGTTTTTTCTGACCACCTTGTGAGCACTTGCCCTGTGTGAGTTTTCCATAAAATAATCTTTTGGCAAGTGTACCTTTAGCATTCAAACAATATGGAAAACCCAACAGAGTTGTGCTTTTTATAGTAGAGTTGGAATGGTTGGCAGTTGAGTTTGAGAAAGGACCTCAGTGTCTGGTACCTTGTTTTACCGAGTAATCTTCAGAATCTTCCTAAGACAATTCAAATGGAAGTGATTCAGTTTCCTGCCATGGTGCTGATACACTGTCCAGGTTTCATATTATATGAGGTCAGCACAATGTAGACACTGCTATAAACCATAAAAGATGATAACCTTTTTGTGTCATGGACCCATTTGACAATCTGAAGAAATCTGTGGACTCCCTCTCAGAATTACTTTTAAATCCATAAAATTAAATATACACAATTGCAAAGGAAACCAATGATATTGAAATTGAAATATCAAAGTATTTTATAAAAAAGTTTGTAGACTCAAGGCTAACATATCTTCTTATAATAGTAATAATAAATAATAGATTGCTAGTATTTATATAGTGCCTTCTATTGTAGATAATGTGTAATGATAAGTATTTTGCATATGATACCTGGTTTCTAGCCCAGTGTTGCCATTTGGTATAAAAAATGTTACACATTCCTGTTAAGGGCTATTAGCCCACTACAATTCCAGGGACTGAGAATGGGATAAGAAATTTTTATTAGTTACTAAGTGATTTGTGAACAGGGGAGTAAGTTGAGATGCCAGATATCAGTATCACATCAAAGAAGGCTTTCATACAATGCCAAAGCCAAGATTGTATGTGAATATGAATGATGAAGCAAAATGAATCAGAGTAACATAAATTGGTGCAGACAATGGCAAAGCTACCTTGAAGAAAAGACCAAAGTGATGAGAAAGTTGCAGCAAATTAGGTGAGATATCAGAACAAGTTAAAACTCAAAATCTTGTTTCTCAGAAAGTTCCAAATTATATGGAAGAAAAATCACAGTCATCTTCAATAGTTGGAAGATAGTATAAAAATAATAATTATGTTATAGATGGATTGTAGGGATATCACACAATTGAAATATTACCTAAATTAAGTTATATATTCTGTGTAATACCAATTTGCAACCTAAATTAAGTTATAGATTCTGTGTAATACTAATTTACATATTACTTTACACAGTTGAACATTGTGTGTGTGCGCATGTGTGTGATACTTGAAATTAGCAAATAGCTCATTAAATTGTGGTATGCTATTATAATGACACAGTAATGAATGAAATGACTATTATTGGGGGATGTTATACTTGTTATCAGATGTGGTCAGTGGTTTAGTACTATTGAAATTATTTTCATTTTTCCTTTTAAAATCTTTGTCAGTAGGGAAGGTTTGCTAGATACAGTAGTATAAAACTGTACAAAGAAATGTATATAGTGTAAGAGAAAGAATATGGGGAGTAAAGTACCACAATAGTACATTTCTTAATGGGTCTAGCTTTAATGATAAAAGTAGTACACAGCACTATTCCTACTATTATGACTTACAAGGATTAATTTTGAATGTTTCTGTACTGGATGCTAAGGAACTCATGTCATCTCTCTGAGTCTTGAGTTCTTCATTTATAAACTAAAAGATAAGATTGTCTCTAAGGAGATTCTGAATTTTTTTTCCCTATATATTTTTGTTTACTCTCTTTATTCTGCATTTTAATTTTTATCTAAGGAATCTGTCTGAAAATTCTGTTGTTTGTTTTACATGATGGCTAGTTTGAATTTTCTCATTTTACACTGTTTTTGGATACCATATGGGTGCTATAACACCTATGCCACTTGTGTTCTAGGTACCTATTCTTTACAATAGCTATGTTCCCCTTAAAAGACCTTGAACTTATCCTACCTTGTAAGATACGGAAATTGAGTGACTTTTTCATGAGAATTTGTCCCTCCCTATAGTAGTACCTAGAGATTGGAATGAATGTTTGATAAAAGGTTATAAACAATTTATTTTTTAATGAATGTTTGATAAAAGGTTATATAACATTTAATTTATTTTTTAAAAGTAAATGAACTTATTAATTGTGTGTGTGTGTGTGTGTGTGTGTGTGTGTTCATTTGGATTGGGGAAGTAGAGCCTGTTATTATCTAGAGCTCCCTGTCCCCTCCTCCCATCCCCAGTCATTTCTCATCCATATTTCTCATATACACATATATAGAAGGCTGCTTTATTTTTTGGGTGGGGGTCAACAAAAGCCTCTTTGAAGATGCAAACATATCTTGAGAGGGTTAAATCTTTTGGGTAGTTCTACAGACCTGGAGAAAAGGGAGGAGATTAAAAAAGCCTGGGGCAAAAGGGCTGAGTTCCAAAAGAACAATCTGGAAATAATTTTTTTGGGGGGGCTGAAATTATTTTTCCCCCTTTCTTTTTAACTCCAGAATTTGGGACAGTGCTCAGCACATAACAAATGATTAATAAATGTTTATTGAAAGAGAATCAGAAGTCCACAAAGCTAATGGTTATAAACTATTCAAATGGAGTAGGAAAGTAAACATAGTTTGCCTGAGTTTGAGGATGGAAGTTTCAATATTGTGTGTAGGTAGCAGTTGAGCCAAGACTTAGAGAAAGATTAAAACCAACAATTACCCAAAACAAACAAGCAAATATTAATGAGGTCAGAAAATAAAGAAGAAAATGTGGGATATTAGTGTCTGACAATGAATCTCACATAAGCAAAAAATCAGTCAAGATTCTTTTGTAGTTAGAGCGTGCCAGCTATATATCTTTCTCACTCTACTGGAGGCCATCCAACTATGAGCTGGAGTACCACGATTCTTCCTAGAATGCTTCTCTGAAAATGAATTTTTCGTTCAGGAGAACATTAGTGGAAGGCCACTTGTCAACTCTTGGGACAGTTTGTACATTAGCTGCCATATCATTTCCTCAAGCTTGTAACCAACCATTCCCTATCTATGAGATGTTGGGGATGTTTCGAAGGGACTTCTTTCTTTTTAAAATAAAAGCTTTTTGTTTTCAAAATACATGCAAAGGTAGTTTTCAACATTTACCCTTGTAAAACCCTGGGTTCTAAATCCCCTCCCATAGAGAGCAAGCAATCCAATATATGGTACACAATATGCTACACAAGAAAAATCAGATCAAAAAGGGAAAAAGAAAAAAGAAAAAAAAAAAGGAAGCAGATAACAACAAAAAAGGTGAAAATACTATGTTGTGATGCAGACTGCTCTCTCCATCTCAAGTCTATTGGAATTAGCTTAAATCACCTCATTGTTGAAAATAGGTACTTGGGAAGGGACTTTCAAAATTACTCAATCCAATCCTGTCATCTGAGAGATAAAGAAAGTGAAGCAGTGAAAATTAAGTAACTTGGCCATAATCACTTAGGAAATAAACTTCAAAATTAGGCTTTAAACTAAGATGGTCAGATATAAAATCTAGTAATTTCCTTCACTTATATAACCTCCTATGTTTGGACTCAAGGGGTTCTTGAGATATATAGATGCGTATCCAAGTTGCCACACTACTCTAGATTTATTAGTAGATAGAATTTTTCATACTTCTAGACAAAAAGACTTTTTTTTTTTTTTTCTGAGGCAGTTGGGGTTAAGTGACTTTCCCAGGGTCATATAACTAGGAAGTGTTAAGTGTCTGAGATCCAATTTGAACTCAGGTCCTCTTGATTTCAGGGCTGATGCTCTATCCACTGTGCCACCTAGCTGCTCCCAAAAAAAAACTCCTTATTAGTGCCATATACGGTTCTGGACTGGTCTATGTGACCCAATGCCATATTTTTGTGGTGTAGACAGAAGTGCATTGCACTTGTCTAGATAAATATATGAATATTATTTGAATTATAAAAAAAAACAAACCCAAAAAAACAAACTATTCAAGTCTAGGAATCATGATAACATAATAATTTAGAAAGAAATGAAAGAAAGAGAACTTAGAGGTATACTAATCTAATTTTTTTCTTTTTAGAGATGATGTGGCTGAAGTTCCAAGAGTCAAAATGCCTTGTCAAAGAATATATAACAGTTAGTGGCAGAACCAAGATTTAAACACTGAATTTTGTTCCAAATTCAGTGCCCTTTCCAAAGTAACCCAATTATGTCAACTTGGAGCATGGACAATTGGAACTGGGTATAGGCATTTTATGCCCACTGTTGACAACATAGCATTAGCAGATCAGATTGAGGTCAAGAAATTTAAGATCATTCTGCAAGAGGGCCTGGTATAGAGGTAGCTGAATTTTGGTTTCTCTGACAGAATATCTGCCTACTTACTGGTTGTGGTGTCCCAGAATGTAAGAAAAGATTAAATTGGATCACGTGAAGAATACATTTGGGATTTCTTGTCAGAGATGATATGGGAGGTAAGAGTAAGGAACTGGAAATTTTCTTTGGGAGAATAGAAAAGTGGGTTTATCCATGTAAGTGCTAGCAGAAGGGCAGAAATGAACCATTTAAAAATTTTTTTCCCAAAATTAGATGTTGGCAAGCTGAAAGGCTATATGAATGTGCTTTAAGTCCTTCTGGGATTTGTAGATAATGGGATGCTCCCTCAAAGTGAAGTTTCTGTTCATCAGATATAATATTGACTTTAAGTACTTCTCTCATATAGTACTTTTTTCTCCACTGAGATAAATGTACAGAAGATTTAAAAGATGCATTTAATTTACACATACATATATATATATACTTATATACATACATATGTATGCATATATACATAAATATTTATATGTGTATATATCTTGGCATCTTTCAAATTTACACATGCATATATATTTGTGTGTACACATTATGCTAATGCACATGAACACGCATATATGCACACATGGGTACACATGTGCAACCATGCATGTGCAATGTATATTTTGAATATATACATATGTGTCTATATATAAAATACAATTGTATCTATGTGTATATATACATGTACATATACAAATATAACTATCCCTATCTACCTATCTTCTAGTTACCTATTTATCTATTCATCCATCTATCATCTATTTGTTTGTCTGTCTGTCTATCTATCTATCTTTTCCTCTAAAATGTCAGGCTAGGTATGTTACATTTCATTCTTCCACTAGGAGAATCTGATGGCCCTAAGAGAATCTGGAAGGGTTTCTAGATTCTCTGCAAATGATTTCAGCCCCTACTAATGGTGTTTCTTCAGATATAGAGAGGATTGCCCTGTACCTCAGTTCTCATTTAACCACATTAGCTTTGACAAAGAAATATTTACTTCTCAAGTATAAAGCAAATATATAAATAACTTAGTTTAGTTCCTTTGATTCCAATTCCAAACCCAAAATTCCACCTTGGACCCTAATCCCAAGCACTCTGGCTTCTCAGGGCTTTCATGCCAGGCTGATTGACTGTACCATCCTGACCACAGTCCTGAATCTGAGGAGGACAAAAAACACAGAATAGAATCATTTCTCAGAGCTAGGGTAAAAGAGGGAGAACAGGAGAACTTTCTTCAACTCACTGGTTTAATTAATGGCATTTGAACTGGGGTAAACTGTGATTTTTAACTATTTGCAAATATCAGGTAAGATTGATCCAAAGAACACATCAGAAAGCATAACTGGCTCAGTTTTGCCAGTCTTTAAAGATACAAGCAACCAATCAAAGGAGGTTACCCTCCATCTACAAGGTAGGGGACACAAAGGCCCCCATGCTAATTAATCTGGAAATTTCCCAAGGTCCTTCAAGGACGTTTCCATGTTAGGGAAACTGGGGCATGCCCAGGTAAGCTCTGGTTACTACTACTACTACTACTACTACTACTACTACTACTACTACTACTACTACTACTACTACATATATATTAGAGCTCTTGTTGACCTAAAGGAAGGATAATCTGTGAACAGATGACCCCTACTTTTATCCTGAATGTGACTGTCTTCATTATGAACTGTTTGGGTAGATCAAGATGAAGATCAACATAAAATATTATTTGAGATTAATGAAGATACTCTATCTAGGTCCAGTCTTTAGAAGATTTCAGGAGGTTAATAAGAGGTGCTATTAGAAATACAGATCTAGATATAGAAGTCAGACCCTAATTTTCTTTCCTTTTTAAAACTTAGTTTGTTTTTGAGACTGTGTCTCCTTTTCTCATCCAAGCTGGAAGTTCAATGACCACTCATGGTAATCCAGTACTGATCAACACAATAGTGCAAACCTGTTCTGTTTTCCCAAACTGTATCTTATCAGTTTGTTCCTCCTTACACAGCTGGTAGCATTCTACTTTTGGGAGCTCATCATCTTGGTGACAGACAGTACATATACTCAGTTTTACTCTTGCTCCAATTCAGAACTTCCAAACATAAATAATCCATAAACCATAACTTCCTTAATAGATAGTATTTGAAGTAAAATCCAAAGTCAGACAGTTATTAGCTGTGTGACCCTGGGCAAGCAACTATCTTGATTTCTTTATCTGTAAAATGGGAATAATAATAATAGCACCTATCTCCCAGGTGATGTCATCAAGTGAGGTTAACAATTTTAATTATTAAATAATGTAATAATTATAAAGTTATCAACACAGTGCCTGTGTATAGCAGACACCACAAGTGGGTCATACCTTATGAAACCATACTTTCTGTTCTTCACTGACACCAGTCTTCCAGTCTTTCCCCAATGTCAGTATTCTCCAATGTTATATCACCCCTACCTAATACGAATTTCTTTGATTACCTGTTACCTACTTCTCTTCGTTGAATGGTCACTTGCATTAATTAACAAAAATTTAGTGTAAAGACATTTATATAATAAAGTCCTTCCTTCCTTCCTTCCTTCCTTCCTTCCTTCCTTCCTTCCTTCCTTCCTTCCTTCCTTCCTTCCTTCCTTCCTTCCTTCCTTCCTTCCTTCTTTCTTTCTTTCTTTCTTTCTTTCTTCTTTCTTTCTTTCTTTCTTTTCTTCTTTCTTTCTTTCTTTCTTTCTTTCTTTCTTTTCTTTCTTATGTGTGTGTCTATGTGTGAAGTTCCTTGAGTAAACTTCATAAGAAGCTTTTTTTTTTTTTTTTTTTTGGTGTGTGTGTGTATGTGTGTGTGTGTATTCTAAACACTTAGTACAGTCCTGGCACAGAGTAAGTGCTTAATAAATGTTTATTAAATTGAACAGGTAAAGAAGTGAGTCTTGGTTGTGGAAGGGTATGCTTTTCAAAGCCTTATAATGGTAGTAGAACTGCAATTTCCCATTGTTTTTAGCAAATGGTAATTGGCCCCAAAAAGAGAAGGTAGAGGTTCATATGAATCCTTTTCCATTTTTTCCCCTTAATATTCCCATGGTCCTAAATTTTCTGGTGTCAGCGAATTTTCATAGCTAACCATTGTCAGCACAAAGCAACATTTTTGCTTCTACTATACTACATATATCCTTAAATCCCCAAGACTAGAAAACAAATTATGCGGGAATATAACTGGATACCACTAATGCCTACTCTCATCAAGGCTTCTAGTAATATGAGGAGTGAAATAAGACCTTTCCTAAATTGCAAGCAATATCCAGATTATGCAAAAGCAGCCAATGGCCTTTTTATTTTTTGTTTATTTTATTTTATTTTAGCCAATGGACTTTAAATACAATTTGGAAGGAAGGAGTCAGATAATATCAAACATAAAATTTTTGTTTCGGCTCACATCTGGGTCAACAGGGCTTTGATAGTCTAGATCATTGGTCTAAATAGAAATGCCACTCATGATTATCACAGGAAATATACGGATTTGGGATAGGAGGTATTTATTCCACTGAATGAGAACTAATTTCTTTAAAGCACCAGTGATCTCAGAGAAAGGTAAGACTCATTCATTATACAAGTGGCTAGAAAGTTCAAAGTTGAGAATCAAGAATAAATGGGGAAAAGGGAAGCTATGATAGGATACAATTATAGCGGGAAAAGAGAAAAGATTTTTTTTTTTCTCCCAAGGATACCCTGTCCCATCAAACTGGGCTGATTGAAGTACTATGATTCCTTTCCTTGGAAAGCCATTCAGGAGAAGTGTTCAATCTCTGTAGTATCCCCTATACTTTGATTGTATAGGGATCCCTGCAGCTCAGTAATGGATTGACTTCTGTGCTTCTCAACCTCCTTCCACTCTCCAAGGTTGGTTGCTATGCTTATTCAGGTAGTCCTGGGGAGGATTAGAATGGCTGCAATAACTATTGGCATCACAATGGGAGTATGATTCTATAGGATGCATGCTGGGTAGGTCCATGTCTACCTTCATTTCAGGCTAGTTCAATTCAAGTAGGCATGGGAAAGCTTTTAGAAACTGATTGAACTGAATTTCAGCTTAGAAAATTATACCCTTACTCCTACCTGAACTGCCATGTGTAGTGGTTGACAGCTTCAACCCCTACACAGTACATCTAAAGTATTTTTAAACTCTTATAAGAGCCTTTCAGTGTTGTGAATAGGGAACTATTGTCCATGAGGTAATGTAAGGGCCCTTTAAATGGGCGGACACAGTGCATCGGGATTGAGGGCCCAGAAGTAATTTCTGTGGATATTAGGACTGCCCTTGGGGCGGGATCCTGGCCATATTGAGATAGTTTTGTAATGGGTGACTCTCTCGCTGATTGGCTGTGTGTGTGACCTCACAGGCCCTATATAAGCCCACTGCAGGCAGCAACCGCCCTCTTTAACCTCCTGCTGTTCACCCTGGCTCACCAGCCTGGGTGGCCAAGCCAAGATGGGTAGCCGAAAGAGGTAAGGGTTTTGGTAGTGAACACATGGGTCTTCTGACCAGGTGTTCACTAGGGAACCAACAAGTCAGGGCATCAGTTAAGGCATTATGTGAGTAGGTATAATAAAGGCTTTTAAGATTACATGTGGTTGTTCTTGAGTGCGCTACCGGTTATTAAGCTATAGATTCAAGAGATTGTGGCCAGAGACCTTAGAAGGCCTCAGAGGAGGCGAGCCGGGTAGAGCTCACACTGCAAAGGACAGTGGTCAAAGGTACTCTGGTGGGTCTAGGACAGACTAGTAATTGTAACTGCCAGGAGAGCACGTTACAAATGGCGCTCAACGTGGACGCATAAGGAATTATCAGGTTTTGAAAATATTTAATATTCAGAATTAAGATTCTGAAAGATCCGGTAGAAACGCCACTTAAGAGGGAAGACAGAGAAGCAATATGGACCCAGGTAAATCTGGGATCAGGCTCAAGGACACAGCTGAACATAATGCTTATTATATAAAGAGGTTAAAGAGCCAGATGGAAGATCTTTTAACAAAGATCACCACTGAAGAACAGCAGGAAGCTTGTAATCAAGCTCCACAAAGGCTATCCCCACACCCAGTAAATATATCTCAGAGAGGGAGCAACCTAGAGCTAATGTGTTTGTATGACAGCATAGAGTATAAAATGCCACAGCAAGAGCTGCTGGAATTGCAGGTTAAACTACAGATGGAGCTAGAGAAAGAAGAAAAAGCTAGGTTAATACAGATAGAACAGGAAGAGTTCAAACCAGTGGCTGAAATTAAGGAAGGAAATAAACGAACCACATGGACTTCAGTTGTAGAAATTCTTCTTAGCATTTTGTTGGTTTACCTCCTGCATTGTTGTTTTAAGGAATTTATTGATTACTCTTTCATTGAGAAGTTTAGTTCTTTTTATGTGCAAAGCTCAGGTTTGATTTTAAATCAGCCTTTGGGGAATTTTCCAATTCTTCCCTCTGCCTCACCTTCTTGGGCCAAGGGAGAAGGGGGAGGAGGAAAAGGAAGGGCGATAATATCATCAGCACTGCCCATTAATCCATTCAAAACTCCTGTGTCTTCATTTCAAAGGACAGGAGTAGGCTTTATGCCCCAAGGCAAAAAGGAATTGTGGGGTATTGAGTATAATCAGAAAAGTTTTGAAAATACAGTTCAGTTAATTTCTAAGAAACCTTACAGGGATAAGATCTTGCAGTTAGAGAGAGTG